>NW_028122823.1:0-147272 GCF_965194805.1 Balaenoptera borealis | reverse complement strand
GCCTTGTTACGCTGAAGGGGGGAATGTAAATTGCCAACGGCCACTCTGGAGAAGTGTGCTGTGTTTCCTGAAGCATCTAAAAAACACAGCTACAAGGCATAGGGCGCTTCCACTCATGGGCCTATATGTCGGCAAAACCAAAAATCCACAGGATGCAGGCACCCCGTTTACTGCTGCTATGTTTACAACAGCCTCGACTTGGGTACAACTTAATAGTCCTTGGAAGGAAAAAACGGTGAAAGAAAATTTGGTACTTAAGCACAACGGAATATTACTCAGCCCTGAAATCAATGAAATGAGGCCAGTTGCAGCAACTCAGGGGGACTTATGTATGGTCATTGAGAGTGAAATAAGTTAGACAGCAAGAGAAACTTATCATAAGATATCACTTATAAAGGGAATCTAAAAATCGCCAACCATGAACTGAATTACAAACAGAACACCATCACACATTTACAAAACACACTTACGGCTGCTTAAGGGGAAAAGTGTGGTGCGGTGATGCATAAACCAGGAGGTTGAAATTGGCACAGATACCGTTCCATACGCCAATAATGTAATCGCCAAGACATACTCATGGTTCAAGGAACTGGACTCAGCACACTCTATTCACAGAAAAAACATATATCTGACTACTAGAAACTAGAAAAGAATTTATTGATGTCTCTCTGTAAGTGACTCAGGTGGATGTACAGCACCAAGAAACACAACATTGCAAATCAGCTACACCCCATTATGAAAATTAATTATAAAAAAAGAAAGACAGTGAGAGAGAGAGGAATTCTCACAAAATTCAATCAGGGGCTGTGATGCAACTGGACTGACCACATCTACACTCACAGCTCAATGGGACGTAAGGCTGGACACCCTAACCCTAAACCCTAACCCGAACCCTAACCCAACCCTAACCCTACCTTAACCGTAACCCTAACCCAACACTAACCCTAACCCTAAACCTAAACCCTAACCCTAACCCAACCCTACGCCTAACCCTAACCCCTAGCCCTAGCCCTAGCCCTAACCCTGACCCTAACCCCTAACCCTTAACCCCTAACCCCTAACCCTACCCAAGTTCACAAGTAAACTTCTCGCCCACCTGGAGAGAGCAATTTAATTTGAAAGAGTAAAGACACAATCAGCTCAGTAATTGGCCACGGGGGCTGCAGGGGCCAAGGCTAACCTGAGCTGGAGGAACGTGGGTGCCTGCCTGGATGCTCAGAGGCCAAGGGCTGTCCTGAGACCTGCTTGGACACCCGTGCAGATGGAACATAGGATCCGTCCAGTCCCAGGAGGGCCCCACCAGCCCTCACGAACGCAACACCAGACTTCCCTGGTGGCGCAGTGGTTAAGAATCCACCTGCCAATGCAGGGGACACGGGTTTGAGCCCTGGTCCGGGAAGATCCCACATGCTGTGGAGCAACTAAGCCCGTGCACCACAACTACTGAGCCTGCGCTCTAGAACCCGCGAGCCCCAACTGCTGAAGCCCACGCGCTTAGAGCCTGTGCTCCGCAACAAGAGAAGCCACCGCAATGAGAAGCCCCCGCTCGCCGCAACTAGAGAAAGCCTCCGTGCAGCAATGCAGACCCAACACAGCCCAAAATTAATTAATTAATTAATTAATTAAGGGAAAAAAAAGGCAGCACCTGGGGACTGGCAGACTGAGGCACCAAGTCTTACATCACGTCTACTTAGTATCCTGCATGTCAGGGCCATGCTGGACCTGGGGCTGCCCAGACAGAGTGGGGCCTGCATCACCCTTCCCAGGAGGGAGGGTGGAGGGAAACCCTGCATGACCTCTGAGGCCCTAAGAACCCCTGACTAAGGCTGAGCTCAATTTGAAACAGTGGGTGACCAGAGCAGACATTTCATTCGTCTATCAATGAGAATCCAGCACTGGAGGAGCAGCAAACAATGGCCTCGCTCAACCTTGACGCTAATCCTGACATGGACCCTAACCCTAAACTCTGATCCTGACCCTAAGCCCTGACCTAACCTTAGCCTAACCCGTACCCTAAACCTGTACCTTACCCTAACCCATGCTCTACCCGCATCCTACCTGTACCCCAATTCTCACCCATACCCTAACACCCACTCTAACACAGAACCCTAACACCCTGAGACCAAAACCATAAACCTTAACCAATAAGCAAAACCATAACCATAACCAAACCATAAAATATAGTCATTAACCATACCCATAAATAACTCATTAACCATAAAACTTAAACCATAACAGCAACCATAAACCATACACAGCCCCAACCCTCACACCAGCCCCAGCCCTAATGCTAACCCTCCAAACCACTTACACCAAGCCAAGTCTAATCAGATTATACAAATACATCTCGAAAAAGAAAACTGGGGAATACTCTGGTGGCCCAGTGGTTAGGACTCTGTGCTTTCACTGCCAAGGGCTCGGGTTCGATCCCTGACTGGGGAACTAAGATCCCACAAGCCATGGGACATGGCCAAAATAAATAAATAATTAAAATGAAATAAAACCACTATTTTAAAAAAGATTTTAAAAATAAAGGAAAAAAACAAGAAAACTACCCCAGTACAACTTACAAATATGAACGTAAAAATCTATCACACAATGATAGCAACATGAAACCAACAGAACTTTAAATGGATAATGCCATAAGCAAGTATCTCTACACCAGAAATTTCAGGTTGCTCAACATATGAAAAGTAAGCAATGTATTCAACCACAATAATGGTGTGAAGTAAAAACACATAATCATATCAATTAATGCAAAACATCTACAATGAAAATCCAGTGTTATTTCATGAAAAACACTCAAGAAAGCAGGAATAAAAGGAAATTTGCTCAATATGGAAAAGAGTAGTACAGAAAGCCACAGCAAACATCATGCTCAACGTTAAAGACTGAAAGATTTACTCCTGAAATCAGGAACAGGGCCAGGAAGCTGGCCTTCATCACCGTTACTCAATAGTGTACTGGAAGTTCTACCCAGAATCTTGAGGAAAGAAAGAAAAGGCATCCATGGGTGAATGGAAAAATTAAAACCGTGTCTCTTCACAGAACATAGGTCACATCATCTTATATATAAGACTACCTATAATCAGCAAAGAAATTATTTGAGCTAATCAACTCATTAATAAGCAAAGTTATAGAACAAAATATCAATTCATGAAAATCTATCTTATATGCATACACTGGCAAAAAATAATCTGAAAAAGAATTTATGAGAACAATTCCATTTTTAAGAATGTCAACATCAATATTTAGGAGTATATTTAATCAAGGTACGAGACTTGTTTTTATGTATGTAAAGTTGTATGTTTGAAATTACTGGAAAGTCAATTACTTTTCAAAACATCATGTATGTCAACAGCATGCCAGAAAAGCAGAGAAAACATCAAACTTCCATATAGAAGCCAAGCCTTACCCAGATCCAGTTCACCCAAAGTCCACATGTCATTTAGAGGCACTGTGGGAAGGTTATATTAGGAGCCGCTGTCCTCCGTGTTGTGGATGACCTGGATATGGTAGAAACAGTGGGATTTTTGAATTCCAATTTTCCACTTCATTCCACAAAAAAACTATTAGAACTAATAAATCAATTCAGTAAAGTTGCAAAATCAATACACAGAGATCAGTTGCCTTTCTAAACACTAATAATGAACCATCAGAAAGAGAAACAAAGCAACCCTATTTACAACTGCATTCAAAAAGAACAAAATACCTGGGAATAAAGTCAACCAAGGAGGTGAAAGACCTGCACACTGAAAACTTGAAGACATTGAGGAAGACATTGCAAAACACACCAATAAATGGAAAGATATCCTGTTCTCATGGAATGGAACAATTAATATTGTTAAAATATCCATGCTACCCAAAGCAGTGGACACAGTGAATGCAGTCCCTCCCAAAATTCCATGGTATTTTCCCCCAAAATAGAGCAAATCCTCCTAATATCTGTGGGGAACCACAAAGGACCCCAAATAGCCAAAGAAACCCTGAAAAAAGAGAACGGGCTGGAGGCATCTCCCTCCCTGACGTCACACTCTGCTGAGAAGCTACAGTCACCAAAACAGTGTGGAACTGGCTCTAAACGGGCACAGGGACCAGAGGAACAGGCCAGAGAGACCAGAATTCAACCCACACGGACGGGGTCGGTGAATTTATGACACAGGGACCAAGGACACACCAAGGAGCATGACACGCCCCACGATAAATGGTGCTGGGAAAACTGGACGCCCCATAACTCACGCTGGCTACCCTGAACACAAACCTGACCAAACACCCAGCTTTCCACGCCAAGCCCTCCCTCGCTCACACGAAGACGGACCCCCTCAACGGTCAGTCGCCCACAGGAAGCTTCTCCCCACTTTTCCTCACCGTCTCTTCACCTTTTCCTCAGGCATCACCTGGGTCCTCAGGAAACCTAGTTCCCTAGTCAGCGTGGAGGCAGCCCCACTTTGTCCTGAAGCCGAAACCCCAGCGAGTCCTGAGGAGATGGAGACCGAGCTCTCAGCAGAGAAGCAGAGCCGGGCGTCCTACCTGAAGGCCCCCGCCCCCGCCCCCGCCCCCGCGCCTGAGGCGGCTCAACTCCTCTCAGCTGCCCTCACAATCGAGTTCCATGGAAGGAGCAAGCGCTGTGGGTCAGAGAGGCGAACTCGGCGCCACCCTGTGGTCAGTGCAGGAAGTGCAGGCCGCGCCTCCCTCACAGGTCACTGGAGGCAGCGTGCCCTACTGACAGGACTGCTGAATCCATTAAACTGGAAATTCAAACGAAAATGGAGTCTCTATCCCAAAAGTTTTCTAAAAGTAGTTAAGGAACAATTAATTGGAAACCATTTGGAATGAAGTGAATGTAGATGCAAACTTTACAACTTATACCAAATTCACTCAAAGTTATTCAGAGGCAAATTTTATTTTAGTTTATAATTTATGTTTGGCTGCATTGGGTCTTCGTTGCTGCATGTGGGCTTGCTCTAGTTGCGTCGAGCGGGGCTACTCTTCGTTGTGGTGCACGGGCTTCTCATTGCGGTGGCTTCTCTTGTGGGCGAGCACGGGCTCTAGGTGCGCAGGCTTCAGTAGTTGTGCCGCGCAGGCTTGGTTGCTCTGCGGCATGTGGGAGCTTCCCGGACCAGGGCTCGAGCCCGTGTCCCCTGCATTGGCAGGCGGACTCTTAACCACTGCGTCACCAGGGAAGTCCCCACAGAAAAACTTTAAATACAAAACTATTCAAGGGGCTTCCCTGGTGGCGCAGTGGTTGAGAATCTGCCTGCTAATGCAGGGGACACGGGTTCGAGCCCTGGTCTGGGAAGCTCCCACATGCCGCGGAGCAACTAGCCCCGTGAGCCACAACTCCTGAGCCTGCGCGTCTGGAGCCTTTGCTCCGCAACAAGAGAGGCCGCGATAGTGAGAGTCCCGCGCACCGCGATGAAGAGTGGCCCCCGCTTGCCACAACTAGAGAAAGCCTTCGCACAGAAACGAAGACCCAACACAGCCAAAAATAAATTAATTAATTCATCAATTAAAAAAGAAAGCTGTCTCTCAAATTTAACTTCCAGAATATATTCAGGAAAAACGCATACGCCCTTTTTGCCCAACCAAAGAAGTGGGCAATGCAAATCAACACTACAGAGAGGTATCACTTCGAATCAGAAAAAAGGACCATCCTCACAAAGGGTAAAAACCAGATATGCAGGACAAGGAGAGGAGAAAAGGGAGCCTTGTTACGCTGAAGGGGGGAATGTAAATTGCCAACGGCCACTCTGGAGAAGTGTGCTGTGTTTCCTGAAGCATCTAAAAAACACAGCTACAAGGCATAGGGCGCTTCCACTCATGGGCCTATATGTCGGCAAAACCAAAAATCCACAGGATGCAGGCACCCCGTTTACTGCTGCTATGTTTACAACAGCCTCGACTTGGGTACAACTTAATAGTCCTTGGAAGGAAAAAACGGTGAAAGAAAATTTGGTACTTAAGCACAACGGAATATTACTCAGCCCTGAAATCAATGAAATGAGGCCAGTTGCAGCAACTCAGGGGGACTTATGTATGGTCATTGAGAGTGAAATAAGTTAGACAGCAAGAGAAACTTATCATAAGATATCACTTATAAAGGGAATCTAAAAATCGCCAACCATGAACTGAATTACAAACAGAACACCATCACACATTTACAAAACACACTTACGGCTGCTTAAGGGGAAAAGTGTGGTGCGGTGATGCATAAACCAGGAGGTTGAAATTGGCACAGATACCGTTCCATACGCCAATAATGTAATCGCCAAGACATACTCATGGTTCAAGGAACTGGACTCAGCACACTCTATTCACAGAAAAAACATATATCTGACTACTAGAAACTAGAAAAGAATTTATTGATGTCTCTCTGTAAGTGACTCAGGTGGATGTACAGCACCAAGAAACACAACATTGCAAATCAGCTACACCCCATTATGAAAATTAATTATAAAAAAAGAAAGACAGTGAGAGAGAGAGGAATTCTCACAAAATTCAATCAGGGGCTGTGATGCAACTGGACTGACCACATCTACACTCACAGCTCAATGGGACGTAAGGCTGGACACCCTAACCCTAAACCCTAACCCGAACCCTAACCCAACCCTAACCCTACCTTAACCGTAACCCTAACCCAACACTAACCCTAACCCTAAACCTAAACCCTAACCCTAACCCAACCCTACGCCTAACCCTAACCCCTAGCCCTAGCCCTAGCCCTAACCCTGACCCTAACCCCTAACCCTTAACCCCTAACCCCTAACCCTACCCAAGTTCACAAGTAAACTTCTCGCCCACCTGGAGAGAGCGATTTAATTTGAAAGAGTAAAGACACAATCAGCTCAGTAATTGGCCACGGGGGCTGCAGGGGCCAAGGCTAACCTGAGCTGGAGGAACGTGGGTGCCTGCCTGGATGCTCAGAGGCCAAGGGCTGTCCTGAGACCTGCTTGGACACCCGTGCAGATGGAACATAGGATCCGTCCAGTCCCAGGAGGGCCCCACCAGCCCTCACGAACGCAACACCAGACTTCCCTGGTGGCGCAGTGGTTAAGAATCCACCTGCCAATGCAGGGGACACGGGTTTGAGCCCTGGTCCGGGAAGATCCCACATGCTGTGGAGCAACTAAGCCCGTGCACCACAACTACTGAGCCTGCGCTCTAGAACCCGCGAGCCCCAACTGCTGAAGCCCACGCGCTTAGAGCCTGTGCTCCGCAACAAGAGAAGCCACCGCAATGAGAAGCCCCCGCTCGCCGCAACTAGAGAAAGCCTCCGTGCAGCAATGCAGACCCAACACAGCCCAAAATTAATTAATTAATTAATTAATTAAGGGAAAAAAAAGGCAGCACCTGGGGACTGGCAGACTGAGGCACCAAGTCTTACATCACGTCTACTTAGTATCCTGCATGTCAGGGCCATGCTGGACCTGGGGCTGCCCAGACAGAGTGGGGCCTGCATCACCCTTCCCAGGAGGGAGGGTGGAGGGAAACCCTGCATGACCTCTGAGGCCCTAAGAACCCCTGACTAAGGCTGAGCTCAATTTGAAACAGTGGGTGACCAGAGCAGACATTTCATTCGTCTATCAATGAGAATCCAGCACTGGAGGAGCAGCAAACAATGGCCTCGCTCAACCTTGACGCTAATCCTGACATGGACCCTAACCCTAAACTCTGATCCTGACCCTAAGCCCTGACCTAACCTTAGCCTAACCCGTACCCTAAACCTGTACCTTACCCTAACCCATGCTCTACCCGCATCCTACCTGTACCCCAATTCTCACCCATACCCTAACACCCACTCTAACACAGAACCCTAACACCCTGAGACCAAAACCATAAACCTTAACCAATAAGCAAAACCATAACCATAACCAAACCATAAAATATAGTCATTAACCATACCCATAAATAACTCATTAACCATAAAACTTAAACCATAACAGCAACCATAAACCATACACAGCCCCAACCCTCACACCAGCCCCAGCCCTAATGCTAACCCTCCAAACCACTTACACCAAGCCAAGTCTAATCAGATTATACAAATACATCTCGAAAAAGAAAACTGGGGAATACTCTGGTGGCCCAGTGGTTAGGACTCTGTGCTTTCACTGCCAAGGGCTCGGGTTCGATCCCTGACTGGGGAACTAAGATCCCACAAGCCATGGGACATGGCCAAAATAAATAAATAATTAAAATGAAATAAAACCACTATTTTAAAAAAGATTTTAAAAATAAAGGAAAAAAACAAGAAAACTACCCCAGTACAACTTACAAATATGAACGTAAAAATCTATCACACAATGATAGCAACATGAAACCAACAGAACTTTAAATGGATAATGCCATAAGCAAGTATCTCTACACCAGAAATTTCAGGTTGCTCAACATATGAAAAGTAAGCAATGTATTCAACCACAATAATGGTGTGAAGTAAAAACACATAATCATATCAATTAATGCAAAACATCTACAATGAAAATCCAGTGTTATTTCATGAAAAACACTCAAGAAAGCAGGAATAAAAGGAAATTTGCTCAATATGGAAAAGAGTAGTACAGAAAGCCACAGCAAACATCATGCTCAACGTTAAAGACTGAAAGATTTACTCCTGAAATCAGGAACAGGGCCAGGAAGCTGGCCTTCATCACCGTTACTCAATAGTGTACTGGAAGTTCTACCCAGAATCTTGAGGAAAGAAAGAAAAGGCATCCATGGGTGAATGGAAAAATTAAAACCGTGTCTCTTCACAGAACATAGGTCACATCATCTTATATATAAGACTACCTATAATCAGCAAAGAAATTATTTGAGCTAATCAACTCATTAATAAGCAAAGTTATAGAACAAAATATCAATTCATGAAAATCTATCTTATATGCATACACTGGCAAAAAATAATCTGAAAAAGAATTTATGAGAACAATTCCATTTTTAAGAATGTCAACATCAATATTTAGGAGTATATTTAATCAAGGTACGAGACTTGTTTTTATGTATGTAAAGTTGTATGTTTGAAATTACTGGAAAGTCAATTACTTTTCAAAACATCATGTATGTCAACAGCATGCCAGAAAAGCAGAGAAAACATCAAACTTCCATATAGAAGCCAAGCCTTACCCAGATCCAGTTCACCCAAAGTCCACATGTCATTTAGAGGCACTGTGGGAAGGTTATATTAGGAGCCGCTGTCCTCCGTGTTGTGGATGACCTGGATATGGTAGAAACAGTGGGATTTTTGAATTCCAATTTTCCACTTCATTCCACAAAAAAACTATTAGAACTAATAAATCAATTCAGTAAAGTTGCAAAATCAATACACAGAGATCAGTTGCCTTTCTAAACACTAATAATGAACCATCAGAAAGAGAAACAAAGCAACCCTATTTACAACTGCATTCAAAAAGAACAAAATACCTGGGAATAAAGTCAACCAAGGAGGTGAAAGACCTGCACACTGAAAACTTGAAGACATTGAGGAAGACATTGCAAAACACACCAATAAATGGAAAGATATCCTGTTCTCATGGAATGGAACAATTAATATTGTTAAAATATCCATGCTACCCAAAGCAGTGGACACAGTGAATGCAGTCCCTCCCAAAATTCCATGGTATTTTCCCCCAAAATAGAGCAAATCCTCCTAATATCTGTGGGGAACCACAAAGGACCCCAAATAGCCAAAGAAACCCTGAAAAAAGAGAACGGGCTGGAGGCATCTCCCTCCCTGACGTCACACTCTGCTGAGAAGCTACAGTCACCAAAACAGTGTGGAACTGGCTCTAAACGGGCACAGGGACCAGAGGAACAGGCCAGAGAGACCAGAATTCAACCCACACGGACGGGGTCGGTGAATTTATGACACAGGGACCAAGGACACACCAAGGAGCATGACACGCCCCACGATAAATGGTGCTGGGAAAACTGGACGCCCCATAACTCACGCTGGCTACCCTGAACACAAACCTGACCAAACACCCAGCTTTCCACGCCAAGCCCTCCCTCGCTCACACGAAGACGGACCCCCTCAACGGTCAGTCGCCCACAGGAAGCTTCTCCCCACTTTTCCTCACCGTCTCTTCACCTTTTCCTCAGGCATCACCTGGGTCCTCAGGAAACCTAGTTCCCTAGTCAGCGTGGAGGCAGCCCCACTTTGTCCTGAAGCCGAAACCCCAGCGAGTCCTGAGGAGATGGAGACCGAGCTCTCAGCAGAGAAGCAGAGCCGGGCGTCCTACCTGAAGGCCCCCGCCCCCGCCCCCGCCCCCGCGCCTGAGGCGGCTCAACTCCTCTCAGCTGCCCTCACAATCGAGTTCCATGGAAGGAGCAAGCGCTGTGGGTCAGAGAGGCGAACTCGGCGCCACCCTGTGGTCAGTGCAGGAAGTGCAGGCCGCGCCTCCCTCACAGGTCACTGGAGGCAGCGTGCCCTACTGACAGGACTGCTGAATCCATTAAACTGGAAATTCAAACGAAAATGGAGTCTCTATCCCAAAAGTTTTCTAAAAGTAGTTAAGGAACAATTAATTGGAAACCATTTGGAATGAAGTGAATGTAGATGCAAACTTTACAACTTATACCAAATTCACTCAAAGTTATTCAGAGGCAAATTTTATTTTAGTTTATAATTTATGTTTGGCTGCATTGGGTCTTCGTTGCTGCATGTGGGCTTGCTCTAGTTGCGTCGAGCGGGGCTACTCTTCGTTGTGGTGCACGGGCTTCTCATTGCGGTGGCTTCTCTTGTGGGCGAGCACGGGCTCTAGGTGCGCAGGCTTCAGTAGTTGTGCCGCGCAGGCTTGGTTGCTCTGCGGCATGTGGGAGCTTCCCGGACCAGGGCTCGAGCCCGTGTCCCCTGCATTGGCAGGCGGACTCTTAACCACTGCGTCACCAGGGAAGTCCCCACAGAAAAACTTTAAATACAAAACTATTCAAGGGGCTTCCCTGGTGGCGCAGTGGTTGAGAATCTGCCTGCTAATGCAGGGGACACGGGTTCGAGCCCTGGTCTGGGAAGCTCCCACATGCCGCGGAGCAACTAGCCCCGTGAGCCACAACTCCTGAGCCTGCGCGTCTGGAGCCTTTGCTCCGCAACAAGAGAGGCCGCGATAGTGAGAGTCCCGCGCACCGCGATGAAGAGTGGCCCCCGCTTGCCACAACTAGAGAAAGCCTTCGCACAGAAACGAAGACCCAACACAGCCAAAAATAAATTAATTAATTCATCAATTAAAAAAGAAAGCTGTCTCTCAAATTTAACTTCCAGAATATATTCAGGAAAAACGCATACGCCCTTTTTGCCCAACCAAAGAAGTGGGCAATGCAAATCAACACTACAGAGAGGTATCACTTCGAATCAGAAAAAAGGACCATCCTCACAAAGGGTAAAAACCAGATATGCAGGACAAGGAGAGGAGAAAAGGGAGCCTTGTTACGCTGAAGGGGGGAATGTAAATTGCCAACGGCCACTCTGGAGAAGTGTGCTGTGTTTCCTGAAGCATCTAAAAAACACAGCTACAAGGCATAGGGCGCTTCCACTCATGGGCCTATATGTCGGCAAAACCAAAAATCCACAGGATGCAGGCACCCCGTTTACTGCTGCTATGTTTACAACAGCCTCGACTTGGGTACAACTTAATAGTCCTTGGAAGGAAAAAACGGTGAAAGAAAATTTGGTACTTAAGCACAACGGAATATTACTCAGCCCTGAAATCAATGAAATGAGGCCAGTTGCAGCAACTCAGGGGGACTTATGTATGGTCATTGAGAGTGAAATAAGTTAGACAGCAAGAGAAACTTATCATAAGATATCACTTATAAAGGGAATCTAAAAATCGCCAACCATGAACTGAATTACAAACAGAACACCATCACACATTTACAAAACACACTTACGGCTGCTTAAGGGGAAAAGTGTGGTGCGGTGATGCATAAACCAGGAGGTTGAAATTGGCACAGATACCGTTCCATACGCCAATAATGTAATCGCCAAGACATACTCATGGTTCAAGGAACTGGACTCAGCACACTCTATTCACAGAAAAAACATATATCTGACTACTAGAAACTAGAAAAGAATTTATTGATGTCTCTCTGTAAGTGACTCAGGTGGATGTACAGCACCAAGAAACACAACATTGCAAATCAGCTACACCCCATTATGAAAATTAATTATAAAAAAAGAAAGACAGTGAGAGAGAGAGGAATTCTCACAAAATTCAATCAGGGGCTGTGATGCAACTGGACTGACCACATCTACACTCACAGCTCAATGGGACGTAAGGCTGGACACCCTAACCCTAAACCCTAACCCTGACCCTGACCCTGACCCTGACCCTGACCCTGACCCTGACCCTGACCCTGACCCTGACCCTGACCCTGACCCTGACCCTGACCCTGACCCTGACCCTGACCCTGACCCTAACCCTAACCCTAACCCTAACCCTAACCCTAACCCTAACCCTAACCCTAACCCTAACCCTAACCCTAACCCTAACCCTAACCCTAACCCTAACCCTAACCCTAACCCTAACCCTAACCCTAACCCTAACCCTAACCTTAACCCTAACCCTAACCCTAACCCTAACCCTAACTGACCACATCTACACTCACAGCTCAATGGGACGTAAGGCTGGACACCCTAACCCTAAACCCTAACCCGAACCCTAACCCAACCCTAACCCTACCTTAACCGTAACCCTAACCCAACACTAACCCTAACCCTAAACCTAAACCCTAACCCTAACCCAACCCTACGCCTAACCCTAACCCCTAGCCCTAGCCCTAGCCCTAACCCTGACCCTAACCCCTAACCCTTAACCCCTAACCCCTAACCCTACCCAAGTTCACAAGTAAACTTCTCGCCCACCTGGAGAGAGCGATTTAATTTGAAAGAGTAAAGACACAATCAGCTCAGTAATTGGCCACGGGGGCTGCAGGGGCCAAGGCTAACCTGAGCTGGAGGAACGTGGGTGCCTGCCTGGATGCTCAGAGGCCAAGGGCTGTCCTGAGACCTGCTTGGACACCCGTGCAGATGGAACATAGGATCCGTCCAGTCCCAGGAGGGCCCCACCAGCCCTCACGAACGCAACACCAGACTTCCCTGGTGGCGCAGTGGTTAAGAATCCACCTGCCAATGCAGGGGACACGGGTTTGAGCCCTGGTCCGGGAAGATCCCACATGCTGTGGAGCAACTAAGCCCGTGCACCACAACTACTGAGCCTGCGCTCTAGAACCCGCGAGCCCCAACTGCTGAAGCCCACGCGCTTAGAGCCTGTGCTCCGCAACAAGAGAAGCCACCGCAATGAGAAGCCCCCGCTCGCCGCAACTAGAGAAAGCCTCCGTGCAGCAATGCAGACCCAACACAGCCCAAAATTAATTAATTAATTAATTAATTAAGGGAAAAAAAAGGCAGCACCTGGGGACTGGCAGACTGAGGCACCAAGTCTTACATCACGTCTACTTAGTATCCTGCATGTCAGGGCCATGCTGGACCTGGGGCTGCCCAGACAGAGTGGGGCCTGCATCACCCTTCCCAGGAGGGAGGGTGGAGGGAAACCCTGCATGACCTCTGAGGCCCTAAGAACCCCTGACTAAGGCTGAGCTCAATTTGAAACAGTGGGTGACCAGAGCAGACATTTCATTCGTCTATCAATGAGAATCCAGCACTGGAGGAGCAGCAAACAATGGCCTCGCTCAACCTTGACGCTAATCCTGACATGGACCCTAACCCTAAACTCTGATCCTGACCCTAAGCCCTGACCTAACCTTAGCCTAACCCGTACCCTAAACCTGTACCTTACCCTAACCCATGCTCTACCCGCATCCTACCTGTACCCCAATTCTCACCCATACCCTAACACCCACTCTAACACAGAACCCTAACACCCTGAGACCAAAACCATAAACCTTAACCAATAAGCAAAACCATAACCATAACCAAACCATAAAATATAGTCATTAACCATACCCATAAATAACTCATTAACCATAAAACTTAAACCATAACAGCAACCATAAACCATACACAGCCCCAACCCTCACACCAGCCCCAGCCCTAATGCTAACCCTCCAAACCACTTACACCAAGCCAAGTCTAATCAGATTATACAAATACATCTCGAAAAAGAAAACTGGGGAATACTCTGGTGGCCCAGTGGTTAGGACTCTGTGCTTTCACTGCCAAGGGCTCGGGTTCGATCCCTGACTGGGGAACTAAGATCCCACAAGCCATGGGACATGGCCAAAATAAATAAATAATTAAAATGAAATAAAACCACTATTTTAAAAAAGATTTTAAAAATAAAGGAAAAAAACAAGAAAACTACCCCAGTACAACTTACAAATATGAACGTAAAAATCTATCACACAATAATAGCAACATGAAACCAACAGAACTTTAAATGGATAATGCCATAAGCAAGTATCTCTACACCAGAAATTTCAGGTTGCTCAACATATGAAAAGTAAGCAATGTATTCAACCACAATAATGGTGTGAAGTAAAAACACATAATCATATCAATTAATGCAAAAAATCTACAATGAAAATCCAGTGTTATTTCATGAAAAACACTCAAGAAAGCAGGAATAAAAGGAAATTTGCTCAATATGGAAAAGAGTAGTACAGAAAGCCACAGCAAACATCATGCTCAACGTTAAAGACTGAAAGATTTACTCCTGAAATCAGGAACAGGGCCAGGAAGCTGGCCTTCATCACCGTTACTCAATAGTGTACTGGAAGTTCTACCCAGAATCTTGAGGAAAGAAAGAAAAGGCATCCATGGGTGAATGGAAAAATTAAAACCGTGTCTCTTCACAGAACATAGGTCACATCATCTTATATATAAGACTACCTATAATCAGCAAAGAAATTATTTGAGCTAATCAACTCATTAATAAGCAAAGTTATAGAACAAAATATCAATTCATGAAAATCTATCTTATATGCATACACTGGCAAAAAATAATCTGAAAAAGAATTTATGAGAACAATTCCATTTTTAAGAATGTCAACATCAATATTTAGGAGTATATTTAATCAAGGTACGAGACTTGTTTTTATGTATGTAAAGTTGTATGTTTGAAATTACTGGAAAGTCAATTACTTTTCAAAACATCATGTATGTCAACAGCATGCCAGAAAAGCAGAGAAAACATCAAACTTCCATATAGAAGCCAAGCCTTACCCAGATCCAGTTCACCCAAAGTCCACATGTCATTTAGAGGCACTGTGGGAAGGTTATATTAGGAGCCGCTGTCCTCCGTGTTGTGGATGACCTGGATATGGTAGAAACAGTGGGATTTTTGAATTCCAATTTTCCACTTCATTCCACAAAAAAACTATTAGAACTAATAAATCAATTCAGTAAAGTTGCAAAATCAATACACAGAGATCAGTTGCCTTTCTAAACACTAATAATGAACCATCAGAAAGAGAAACAAAGCAACCCTATTTACAACTGCATTCAAAAAGAACAAAATACCTGGGAATAAAGTCAACCAAGGAGGTGAAAGACCTGCACACTGAAAACTTGAAGACATTGAGGAAGACATTGCAAAACACACCAATAAATGGAAAGATATCCTGTTCTCATGGAATGGAACAATTAATATTGTTAAAATATCCATGCTACCCAAAGCAGTGGACACAGTGAATGCAGTCCCTCCCAAAATTCCATGGTATTTTCCCCCAAAATAGAGCAAATCCTCCTAATATCTGTGGGGAACCACAAAGGACCCCAAATAGCCAAAGAAACCCTGAAAAAAGAGAACGGGCTGGAGGCATCTCCCTCCCTGACGTCACACTCTGCTGAGAAGCTACAGTCACCAAAACAGTGTGGAACTGGCTCTAAACGGGCACAGGGACCAGAGGAACAGGCCAGAGAGACCAGAATTCAACCCACACGGACGGGGTCGGTGAATTTATGACACAGGGACCAAGGACACACCAAGGAGCATGACACGCCCCACGATAAATGGTGCTGGGAAAACTGGACGCCCCATAACTCACGCTGGCTACCCTGAACACAAACCTGACCAAACACCCAGCTTTCCACGCCAAGCCCTCCCTCGCTCACACGAAGACGGACCCCCTCAACGGTCAGTCGCCCACAGGAAGCTTCTCCCCACTTTTCCTCACCGTCTCTTCACCTTTTCCTCAGGCATCACCTGGGTCCTCAGGAAACCTAGTTCCCTAGTCAGCGTGGAGGCAGCCCCACTTTGTCCTGAAGCCGAAACCCCAGCGAGTCCTGAGGAGATGGAGACCGAGCTCTCAGCAGAGAAGCAGAGCCGGGCGTCCTACCTGAAGGCCCCCGCCCCCGCCCCCGCCCCCGCGCCTGAGGCGGCTCAACTCCTCTCAGCTGCCCTCACAATCGAGTTCCATGGAAGGAGCAAGCGCTGTGGGTCAGAGAGGCGAACTCGGCGCCACCCTGTGGTCAGTGCAGGAAGTGCAGGCCGCGCCTCCCTCACAGGTCACTGGAGGCAGCGTGCCCTACTGACAGGACTGCTGAATCCATTAAACTGGAAATTCAAACGAAAATGGAGTCTCTATCCCAAAAGTTTTCTAAAAGTAGTTAAGGAACAATTAATTGGAAACCATTTGGAATGAAGTGAATGTAGATGCAAACTTTACAACTTATACCAAATTCACTCAAAGTTATTCAGAGGCAAATTTTATTTTAGTTTATAATTTATGTTTGGCTGCATTGGGTCTTCGTTGCTGCATGTGGGCTTGCTCTAGTTGCGTCGAGCGGGGCTACTCTTCGTTGTGGTGCACGGGCTTCTCATTGCGGTGGCTTCTCTTGTGGGCGAGCACGGGCTCTAGGTGCGCAGGCTTCAGTAGTTGTGCCGCGCAGGCTTGGTTGCTCTGCGGCATGTGGGAGCTTCCCGGACCAGGGCTCGAGCCCGTGTCCCCTGCATTGGCAGGCGGACTCTTAACCACTGCGTCACCAGGGAAGTCCCCACAGAAAAACTTTAAATACAAAACTATTCAAGGGGCTTCCCTGGTGGCGCAGTGGTTGAGAATCTGCCTGCTAATGCAGGGGACACGGGTTCGAGCCCTGGTCTGGGAAGCTCCCACATGCCGCGGAGCAACTAGCCCCGTGAGCCACAACTCCTGAGCCTGCGCGTCTGGAGCCTTTGCTCCGCAACAAGAGAGGCCGCGATAGTGAGAGTCCCGCGCACCGCGATGAAGAGTGGCCCCCGCTTGCCACAACTAGAGAAAGCCTTCGCACAGAAACGAAGACCCAACACAGCCAAAAATAAATTAATTAATTCATCAATTAAAAAAGAAAGCTGTCTCTCAAATTTAACTTCCAGAATATATTCAGGAAAAACGCATACGCCCTTTTTGCCCAACCAAAGAAGTGGGCAATGCAAATCAACACTACAGAGAGGTATCACTTCGAATCAGAAAAAAGGACCATCCTCACAAAGGGTAAAAACCAGATATGCAGGACAAGGAGAGGAGAAAAGGGAGCCTTGTTACGCTGAAGGGGGGAATGTAAATTGCCAACGGCCACTCTGGAGAAGTGTGCTGTGTTTCCTGAAGCATCTAAAAAACACAGCTACAAGGCATAGGGCGCTTCCACTCATGGGCCTATATGTCGGCAAAACCAAAAATCCACAGGATGCAGGCACCCCGTTTACTGCTGCTATGTTTACAACAGCCTCGACTTGGGTACAACTTAATAGTCCTTGGAAGGAAAAAACGGTGAAAGAAAATTTGGTACTTAAGCACAACGGAATATTACTCAGCCCTGAAATCAATGAAATGAGGCCAGTTGCAGCAACTCAGGGGGACTTATGTATGGTCATTGAGAGTGAAATAAGTTAGACAGCAAGAGAAACTTATCATAAGATATCACTTATAAAGGGAATCTAAAAATCGCCAACCATGAACTGAATTACAAACAGAACACCATCACACATTTACAAAACACACTTACGGCTGCTTAAGGGGAAAAGTGTGGTGCGGTGATGCATAAACCAGGAGGTTGAAATTGGCACAGATACCGTTCCATACGCCAATAATGTAATCGCCAAGACATACTCATGGTTCAAGGAACTGGACTCAGCACACTCTATTCACAGAAAAAACATATATCTGACTACTAGAAACTAGAAAAGAATTTATTGATGTCTCTCTGTAAGTGACTCAGGTGGATGTACAGCACCAAGAAACACAACATTGCAAATCAGCTACACCCCATTATGAAAATTAATTATAAAAAAAGAAAGACAGTGAGAGAGAGAGGAATTCTCACAAAATTCAATCAGGGGCTGTGATGCAACTGGACTGACCACATCTACACTCACAGCTCAATGGGACGTAAGGCTGGACACCCTAACCCTAAACCCTAACCCGAACCCTAACCCAACCCTAACCCTACCTTAACCGTAACCCTAACCCAACACTAACCCTAACCCTAAACCTAAACCCTAACCCTAACCCAACCCTACGCCTAACCCTAACCCCTAGCCCTAGCCCTAGCCCTAACCCTGACCCTAACCCCTAACCCTTAACCCCTAACCCCTAACCCTACCCAAGTTCACAAGTAAACTTCTCGCCCACCTGGAGAGAGCGATTTAATTTGAAAGAGTAAAGACACAATCAGCTCAGTAATTGGCCACGGGGGCTGCAGGGGCCAAGGCTAACCTGAGCTGGAGGAACGTGGGTGCCTGCCTGGATGCTCAGAGGCCAAGGGCTGTCCTGAGACCTGCTTGGACACCCGTGCAGATGGAACATAGGATCCGTCCAGTCCCAGGAGGGCCCCACCAGCCCTCACGAACGCAACACCAGACTTCCCTGGTGGCGCAGTGGTTAAGAATCCACCTGCCAATGCAGGGGACACGGGTTTGAGCCCTGGTCCGGGAAGATCCCACATGCTGTGGAGCAACTAAGCCCGTGCACCACAACTACTGAGCCTGCGCTCTAGAACCCGCGAGCCCCAACTGCTGAAGCCCACGCGCTTAGAGCCTGTGCTCCGCAACAAGAGAAGCCACCGCAATGAGAAGCCCCCGCTCGCCGCAACTAGAGAAAGCCTCCGTGCAGCAATGCAGACCCAACACAGCCCAAAATTAATTAATTAATTAATTAATTAAGGGAAAAAAAAGGCAGCACCTGGGGACTGGCAGACTGAGGCACCAAGTCTTACATCACGTCTACTTAGTATCCTGCATGTCAGGGCCATGCTGGACCTGGGGCTGCCCAGACAGAGTGGGGCCTGCATCACCCTTCCCAGGAGGGAGGGTGGAGGGAAACCCTGCATGACCTCTGAGGCCCTAAGAACCCCTGACTAAGGCTGAGCTCAATTTGAAACAGTGGGTGACCAGAGCAGACATTTCATTCGTCTATCAATGAGAATCCAGCACTGGAGGAGCAGCAAACAATGGCCTCGCTCAACCTTGACGCTAATCCTGACATGGACCCTAACCCTAAACTCTGATCCTGACCCTAAGCCCTGACCTAACCTTAGCCTAACCCGTACCCTAAACCTGTACCTTACCCTAACCCATGCTCTACCCGCATCCTACCTGTACCCCAATTCTCACCCATACCCTAACACCCACTCTAACACAGAACCCTAACACCCTGAGACCAAAACCATAAACCTTAACCAATAAGCAAAACCATAACCATAACCAAACCATAAAATATAGTCATTAACCATACCCATAAATAACTCATTAACCATAAAACTTAAACCATAACAGCAACCATAAACCATACACAGCCCCAACCCTCACACCAGCCCCAGCCCTAATGCTAACCCTCCAAACCACTTACACCAAGCCAAGTCTAATCAGATTATACAAATACATCTCGAAAAAGAAAACTGGGGAATACTCTGGTGGCCCAGTGGTTAGGACTCTGTGCTTTCACTGCCAAGGGCTCGGGTTCGATCCCTGACTGGGGAACTAAGATCCCACAAGCCATGGGACATGGCCAAAATAAATAAATAATTAAAATGAAATAAAACCACTATTTTAAAAAAGATTTTAAAAATAAAGGAAAAAAACAAGAAAACTACCCCAGTACAACTTACAAATATGAACGTAAAAATCTATCACACAATGATAGCAACATGAAACCAACAGAACTTTAAATGGATAATGCCATAAGCAAGTATCTCTACACCAGAAATTTCAGGTTGCTCAACATATGAAAAGTAAGCAATGTATTCAACCACAATAATGGTGTGAAGTAAAAACACATAATCATATCAATTAATGCAAAACATCTACAATGAAAATCCAGTGTTATTTCATGAAAAACACTCAAGAAAGCAGGAATAAAAGGAAATTTGCTCAATATGGAAAAGAGTAGTACAGAAAGCCACAGCAAACATCATGCTCAACGTTAAAGACTGAAAGATTTACTCCTGAAATCAGGAACAGGGCCAGGAAGCTGGCCTTCATCACCGTTACTCAATAGTGTACTGGAAGTTCTACCCAGAATCTTGAGGAAAGAAAGAAAAGGCATCCATGGGTGAATGGAAAAATTAAAACCGTGTCTCTTCACAGAACATAGGTCACATCATCTTATATATAAGACTACCTATAATCAGCAAAGAAATTATTTGAGCTAATCAACTCATTAATAAGCAAAGTTATAGAACAAAATATCAATTCATGAAAATCTATCTTATATGCATACACTGGCAAAAAATAATCTGAAAAAGAATTTATGAGAACAATTCCATTTTTAAGAATGTCAACATCAATATTTAGGAGTATATTTAATCAAGGTACGAGACTTGTTTTTATGTATGTAAAGTTGTATGTTTGAAATTACTGGAAAGTCAATTACTTTTCAAAACATCATGTATGTCAACAGCATGCCAGAAAAGCAGAGAAAACATCAAACTTCCATATAGAAGCCAAGCCTTACCCAGATCCAGTTCACCCAAAGTCCACATGTCATTTAGAGGCACTGTGGGAAGGTTATATTAGGAGCCGCTGTCCTCCGTGTTGTGGATGACCTGGATATGGTAGAAACAGTGGGATTTTTGAATTCCAATTTTCCACTTCATTCCACAAAAAAACTATTAGAACTAATAAATCAATTCAGTAAAGTTGCAAAATCAATACACAGAGATCAGTTGCCTTTCTAAACACTAATAATGAACCATCAGAAAGAGAAACAAAGCAACCCTATTTACAACTGCATTCAAAAAGAACAAAATACCTGGGAATAAAGTCAACCAAGGAGGTGAAAGACCTGCACACTGAAAACTTGAAGACATTGAGGAAGACATTGCAAAACACACCAATAAATGGAAAGATATCCTGTTCTCATGGAATGGAACAATTAATATTGTTAAAATATCCATGCTACCCAAAGCAGTGGACACAGTGAATGCAGTCCCTCCCAAAATTCCATGGTATTTTCCCCCAAAATAGAGCAAATCCTCCTAATATCTGTGGGGAACCACAAAGGACCCCAAATAGCCAAAGAAACCCTGAAAAAAGAGAACGGGCTGGAGGCATCTCCCTCCCTGACGTCACACTCTGCTGAGAAGCTACAGTCACCAAAACAGTGTGGAACTGGCTCTAAACGGGCACAGGGACCAGAGGAACAGGCCAGAGAGACCAGAATTCAACCCACACGGACGGGGTCGGTGAATTTATGACACAGGGACCAAGGACACACCAAGGAGCATGACACGCCCCACGATAAATGGTGCTGGGAAAACTGGACGCCCCATAACTCACGCTGGCTACCCTGAACACAAACCTGACCAAACACCCAGCTTTCCACGCCAAGCCCTCCCTCGCTCACACGAAGACGGACCCCCTCAACGGTCAGTCGCCCACAGGAAGCTTCTCCCCACTTTTCCTCACCGTCTCTTCACCTTTTCCTCAGGCATCACCTGGGTCCTCAGGAAACCTAGTTCCCTAGTCAGCGTGGAGGCAGCCCCACTTTGTCCTGAAGCCGAAACCCCAGCGAGTCCTGAGGAGATGGAGACCGAGCTCTCAGCAGAGAAGCAGAGCCGGGCGTCCTACCTGAAGGCCCCCGCCCCCGCCCCCGCCCCCGCGCCTGAGGCGGCTCAACTCCTCTCAGCTGCCCTCACAATCGAGTTCCATGGAAGGAGCAAGCGCTGTGGGTCAGAGAGGCGAACTCGGCGCCACCCTGTGGTCAGTGCAGGAAGTGCAGGCCGCGCCTCCCTCACAGGTCACTGGAGGCAGCGTGCCCTACTGACAGGACTGCTGAATCCATTAAACTGGAAATTCAAACGAAAATGGAGTCTCTATCCCAAAAGTTTTCTAAAAGTAGTTAAGGAACAATTAATTGGAAACCATTTGGAATGAAGTGAATGTAGATGCAAACTTTACAACTTATACCAAATTCACTCAAAGTTATTCAGAGGCAAATTTTATTTTAGTTTATAATTTATGTTTGGCTGCATTGGGTCTTCGTTGCTGCATGTGGGCTTGCTCTAGTTGCGTCGAGCGGGGCTACTCTTCGTTGTGGTGCACGGGCTTCTCATTGCGGTGGCTTCTCTTGTGGGCGAGCACGGGCTCTAGGTGCGCAGGCTTCAGTAGTTGTGCCGCGCAGGCTTGGTTGCTCTGCGGCATGTGGGAGCTTCCCGGACCAGGGCTCGAGCCCGTGTCCCCTGCATTGGCAGGCGGACTCTTAACCACTGCGTCACCAGGGAAGTCCCCACAGAAAAACTTTAAATACAAAACTATTCAAGGGGCTTCCCTGGTGGCGCAGTGGTTGAGAATCTGCCTGCTAATGCAGGGGACACGGGTTCGAGCCCTGGTCTGGGAAGCTCCCACATGCCGCGGAGCAACTAGCCCCGTGAGCCACAACTCCTGAGCCTGCGCGTCTGGAGCCTTTGCTCCGCAACAAGAGAGGCCGCGATAGTGAGAGTCCCGCGCACCGCGATGAAGAGTGGCCCCCGCTTGCCACAACTAGAGAAAGCCTTCGCACAGAAACGAAGACCCAACACAGCCAAAAATAAATTAATTAATTCATCAATTAAAAAAGAAAGCTGTCTCTCAAATTTAACTTCCAGAATATATTCAGGAAAAACGCATACGCCCTTTTTGCCCAACCAAAGAAGTGGGCAATGCAAATCAACACTACAGAGAGGTATCACTTCGAATCAGAAAAAAGGACCATCCTCACAAAGGGTAAAAACCAGATATGCAGGACAAGGAGAGGAGAAAAGGGAGCCTTGTTACGCTGAAGGGGGGAATGTAAATTGCCAACGGCCACTCTGGAGAAGTGTGCTGTGTTTCCTGAAGCATCTAAAAAACACAGCTACAAGGCATAGGGCGCTTCCACTCATGGGCCTATATGTCGGCAAAACCAAAAATCCACAGGATGCAGGCACCCCGTTTACTGCTGCTATGTTTACAACAGCCTCGACTTGGGTACAACTTAATAGTCCTTGGAAGGAAAAAACGGTGAAAGAAAATTTGGTACTTAAGCACAACGGAATATTACTCAGCCCTGAAATCAATGAAATGAGGCCAGTTGCAGCAACTCAGGGGGACTTATGTATGGTCATTGAGAGTGAAATAAGTTAGACAGCAAGAGAAACTTATCATAAGATATCACTTATAAAGGGAATCTAAAAATCGCCAACCATGAACTGAATTACAAACAGAACACCATCACACATTTACAAAACACACTTACGGCTGCTTAAGGGGAAAAGTGTGGTGCGGTGATGCATAAACCAGGAGGTTGAAATTGGCACAGATACCGTTCCATACGCCAATAATGTAATCGCCAAGACATACTCATGGTTCAAGGAACTGGACTCAGCACACTCTATTCACAGAAAAAACATATATCTGACTACTAGAAACTAGAAAAGAATTTATTGATGTCTCTCTGTAAGTGACTCAGGTGGATGTACAGCACCAAGAAACACAACATTGCAAATCAGCTACACCCCATTATGAAAATTAATTATAAAAAAAGAAAGACAGTGAGAGAGAGAGGAATTCTCACAAAATTCAATCAGGGGCTGTGATGCAACTGGACTGACCACATCTACACTCACAGCTCAATGGGACGTAAGGCTGGACACCCTAACCCTAAACCCTAACCCTGACCCTGACCCTGACCCTGACCCTGACCCTGACCCTGACCCTGACCCTGACCCTGACCCTGACCCTGACCCTGACCCTGACCCTGACCCTGACCCTAACCCTGACCCTAACCCTAACCCTAACCCTAACCCTAACCCTAACCCTAACCCTAACCCTAACCCTAACCCTAACCCTAACCCTAACCCTAACCCTAACCCTAACCCTAACCCTAACCCTAACCCTAACCCTAACCCTAACCCTAACTGACCACATCTACACTCACAGCTCAATGGGACGTAAGGCTGGACACCCTAACCCTAAACCCTAACCCGAACCCTAACCCAACCCTAACCCTACCTTAACCGTAACCCTAACCCAACACTAACCCTAACCCTAAACCTAAACCCTAACCCTAACCCAACCCTACGCCTAACCCTAACCCCTAGCCCTAGCCCTAGCCCTAACCCTGACCCTAACCCCTAACCCTTAACCCCTAACCCCTAACCCTACCCAAGTTCACAAGTAAACTTCTCGCCCACCTGGAGAGAGCGATTTAATTTGAAAGAGTAAAGACACAATCAGCTCAGTAATTGGCCACGGGGGCTGCAGGGGCCAAGGCTAACCTGAGCTGGAGGAACGTGGGTGCCTGCCTGGATGCTCAGAGGCCAAGGGCTGTCCTGAGACCTGCTTGGACACCCGTGCAGATGGAACATAGGATCCGTCCAGTCCCAGGAGGGCCCCACCAGCCCTCACGAACGCAACACCAGACTTCCCTGGTGGCGCAGTGGTTAAGAATCCACCTGCCAATGCAGGGGACACGGGTTTGAGCCCTGGTCCGGGAAGATCCCACATGCTGTGGAGCAACTAAGCCCGTGCACCACAACTACTGAGCCTGCGCTCTAGAACCCGCGAGCCCCAACTGCTGAAGCCCACGCGCTTAGAGCCTGTGCTCCGCAACAAGAGAAGCCACCGCAATGAGAAGCCCCCGCTCGCCGCAACTAGAGAAAGCCTCCGTGCAGCAATGCAGACCCAACACAGCCCAAAATTAATTAATTAATTAATTAATTAAGGGAAAAAAAAGGCAGCACCTGGGGACTGGCAGACTGAGGCACCAAGTCTTACATCACGTCTACTTAGTATCCTGCATGTCAGGGCCATGCTGGACCTGGGGCTGCCCAGACAGAGTGGGGCCTGCATCACCCTTCCCAGGAGGGAGGGTGGAGGGAAACCCTGCATGACCTCTGAGGCCCTAAGAACCCCTGACTAAGGCTGAGCTCAATTTGAAACAGTGGGTGACCAGAGCAGACATTTCATTCGTCTATCAATGAGAATCCAGCACTGGAGGAGCAGCAAACAATGGCCTCGCTCAACCTTGACGCTAATCCTGACATGGACCCTAACCCTAAACTCTGATCCTGACCCTAAGCCCTGACCTAACCTTAGCCTAACCCGTACCCTAAACCTGTACCTTACCCTAACCCATGCTCTACCCGCATCCTACCTGTACCCCAATTCTCACCCATACCCTAACACCCACTCTAACACAGAACCCTAACACCCTGAGACCAAAACCATAAACCTTAACCAATAAGCAAAACCATAACCATAACCAAACCATAAAATATAGTCATTAACCATACCCATAAATAACTCATTAACCATAAAACTTAAACCATAACAGCAACCATAAACCATACACAGCCCCAACCCTCACACCAGCCCCAGCCCTAATGCTAACCCTCCAAACCACTTACACCAAGCCAAGTCTAATCAGATTATACAAATACATCTCGAAAAAGAAAACTGGGGAATACTCTGGTGGCCCAGTGGTTAGGACTCTGTGCTTTCACTGCCAAGGGCTCGGGTTCGATCCCTGACTGGGGAACTAAGATCCCACAAGCCATGGGACATGGCCAAAATAAATAAATAATTAAAATGAAATAAAACCACTATTTTAAAAAAGATTTTAAAAATAAAGGAAAAAAACAAGAAAACTACCCCAGTACAACTTACAAATATGAACGTAAAAATCTATCACACAATAATAGCAACATGAAACCAACAGAACTTTAAATGGATAATGCCATAAGCAAGTATCTCTACACCAGAAATTTCAGGTTGCTCAACATATGAAAAGTAAGCAATGTATTCAACCACAATAATGGTGTGAAGTAAAAACACATAATCATATCAATTAATGCAAAAAATCTACAATGAAAATCCAGTGTTATTTCATGAAAAACACTCAAGAAAGCAGGAATAAAAGGAAATTTGCTCAATATGGAAAAGAGTAGTACAGAAAGCCACAGCAAACATCATGCTCAACGTTAAAGACTGAAAGATTTACTCCTGAAATCAGGAACAGGGCCAGGAAGCTGGCCTTCATCACCGTTACTCAATAGTGTACTGGAAGTTCTACCCAGAATCTTGAGGAAAGAAAGAAAAGGCATCCATGGGTGAATGGAAAAATTAAAACCGTGTCTCTTCACAGAACATAGGTCACATCATCTTATATATAAGACTACCTATAATCAGCAAAGAAATTATTTGAGCTAATCAACTCATTAATAAGCAAAGTTATAGAACAAAATATCAATTCATGAAAATCTATCTTATATGCATACACTGGCAAAAAATAATCTGAAAAAGAATTTATGAGAACAATTCCATTTTTAAGAATGTCAACATCAATATTTAGGAGTATATTTAATCAAGGTACGAGACTTGTTTTTATGTATGTAAAGTTGTATGTTTGAAATTACTGGAAAGTCAATTACTTTTCAAAACATCATGTATGTCAACAGCATGCCAGAAAAGCAGAGAAAACATCAAACTTCCATATAGAAGCCAAGCCTTACCCAGATCCAGTTCACCCAAAGTCCACATGTCATTTAGAGGCACTGTGGGAAGGTTATATTAGGAGCCGCTGTCCTCCGTGTTGTGGATGACCTGGATATGGTAGAAACAGTGGGATTTTTGAATTCCAATTTTCCACTTCATTCCACAAAAAAACTATTAGAACTAATAAATCAATTCAGTAAAGTTGCAAAATCAATACACAGAGATCAGTTGCCTTTCTAAACACTAATAATGAACCATCAGAAAGAGAAACAAAGCAACCCTATTTACAACTGCATTCAAAAAGAACAAAATACCTGGGAATAAAGTCAACCAAGGAGGTGAAAGACCTGCACACTGAAAACTTGAAGACATTGAGGAAGACATTGCAAAACACACCAATAAATGGAAAGATATCCTGTTCTCATGGAATGGAACAATTAATATTGTTAAAATATCCATGCTACCCAAAGCAGTGGACACAGTGAATGCAGTCCCTCCCAAAATTCCATGGTATTTTCCCCCAAAATAGAGCAAATCCTCCTAATATCTGTGGGGAACCACAAAGGACCCCAAATAGCCAAAGAAACCCTGAAAAAAGAGAACGGGCTGGAGGCATCTCCCTCCCTGACGTCACACTCTGCTGAGAAGCTACAGTCACCAAAACAGTGTGGAACTGGCTCTAAACGGGCACAGGGACCAGAGGAACAGGCCAGAGAGACCAGAATTCAACCCACACGGACGGGGTCGGTGAATTTATGACACAGGGACCAAGGACACACCAAGGAGCATGACACGCCCCACGATAAATGGTGCTGGGAAAACTGGACGCCCCATAACTCACGCTGGCTACCCTGAACACAAACCTGACCAAACACCCAGCTTTCCACGCCAAGCCCTCCCTCGCTCACACGAAGACGGACCCCCTCAACGGTCAGTCGCCCACAGGAAGCTTCTCCCCACTTTTCCTCACCGTCTCTTCACCTTTTCCTCAGGCATCACCTGGGTCCTCAGGAAACCTAGTTCCCTAGTCAGCGTGGAGGCAGCCCCACTTTGTCCTGAAGCCGAAACCCCAGCGAGTCCTGAGGAGATGGAGACCGAGCTCTCAGCAGAGAAGCAGAGCCGGGCGTCCTACCTGAAGGCCCCCGCCCCCGCCCCCGCCCCCGCGCCTGAGGCGGCTCAACTCCTCTCAGCTGCCCTCACAATCGAGTTCCATGGAAGGAGCAAGCGCTGTGGGTCAGAGAGGCGAACTCGGCGCCACCCTGTGGTCAGTGCAGGAAGTGCAGGCCGCGCCTCCCTCACAGGTCACTGGAGGCAGCGTGCCCTACTGACAGGACTGCTGAATCCATTAAACTGGAAATTCAAACGAAAATGGAGTCTCTATCCCAAAAGTTTTCTAAAAGTAGTTAAGGAACAATTAATTGGAAACCATTTGGAATGAAGTGAATGTAGATGCAAACTTTACAACTTATACCAAATTCACTCAAAGTTATTCAGAGGCAAATTTTATTTTAGTTTATAATTTATGTTTGGCTGCATTGGGTCTTCGTTGCTGCATGTGGGCTTGCTCTAGTTGCGTCGAGCGGGGCTACTCTTCGTTGTGGTGCACGGGCTTCTCATTGCGGTGGCTTCTCTTGTGGGCGAGCACGGGCTCTAGGTGCGCAGGCTTCAGTAGTTGTGCCGCGCAGGCTTGGTTGCTCTGCGGCATGTGGGAGCTTCCCGGACCAGGGCTCGAGCCCGTGTCCCCTGCATTGGCAGGCGGACTCTTAACCACTGCGTCACCAGGGAAGTCCCCACAGAAAAACTTTAAATACAAAACTATTCAAGGGGCTTCCCTGGTGGCGCAGTGGTTGAGAATCTGCCTGCTAATGCAGGGGACACGGGTTCGAGCCCTGGTCTGGGAAGCTCCCACATGCCGCGGAGCAACTAGCCCCGTGAGCCACAACTCCTGAGCCTGCGCGTCTGGAGCCTTTGCTCCGCAACAAGAGAGGCCGCGATAGTGAGAGTCCCGCGCACCGCGATGAAGAGTGGCCCCCGCTTGCCACAACTAGAGAAAGCCTTCGCACAGAAACGAAGACCCAACACAGCCAAAAATAAATTAATTAATTCATCAATTAAAAAAGAAAGCTGTCTCTCAAATTTAACTTCCAGAATATATTCAGGAAAAACGCATACGCCCTTTTTGCCCAACCAAAGAAGTGGGCAATGCAAATCAACACTACAGAGAGGTATCACTTCGAATCAGAAAAAAGGACCATCCTCACAAAGGGTAAAAACCAGATATGCAGGACAAGGAGAGGAGAAAAGGGAGCCTTGTTACGCTGAAGGGGGGAATGTAAATTGCCAACGGCCACTCTGGAGAAGTGTGCTGTGTTTCCTGAAGCATCTAAAAAACACAGCTACAAGGCATAGGGCGCTTCCACTCATGGGCCTATATGTCGGCAAAACCAAAAATCCACAGGATGCAGGCACCCCGTTTACTGCTGCTATGTTTACAACAGCCTCGACTTGGGTACAACTTAATAGTCCTTGGAAGGAAAAAACGGTGAAAGAAAATTTGGTACTTAAGCACAACGGAATATTACTCAGCCCTGAAATCAATGAAATGAGGCCAGTTGCAGCAACTCAGGGGGACTTATGTATGGTCATTGAGAGTGAAATAAGTTAGACAGCAAGAGAAACTTATCATAAGATATCACTTATAAAGGGAATCTAAAAATCGCCAACCATGAACTGAATTACAAACAGAACACCATCACACATTTACAAAACACACTTACGGCTGCTTAAGGGGAAAAGTGTGGTGCGGTGATGCATAAACCAGGAGGTTGAAATTGGCACAGATACCGTTCCATACGCCAATAATGTAATCGCCAAGACATACTCATGGTTCAAGGAACTGGACTCAGCACACTCTATTCACAGAAAAAACATATATCTGACTACTAGAAACTAGAAAAGAATTTATTGATGTCTCTCTGTAAGTGACTCAGGTGGATGTACAGCACCAAGAAACACAACATTGCAAATCAGCTACACCCCATTATGAAAATTAATTATAAAAAAAGAAAGACAGTGAGAGAGAGAGGAATTCTCACAAAATTCAATCAGGGGCTGTGATGCAACTGGACTGACCACATCTACACTCACAGCTCAATGGGACGTAAGGCTGGACACCCTAACCCTAAACCCTAACCCGAACCCTAACCCAACCCTAACCCTACCTTAACCGTAACCCTAACCCAACACTAACCCTAACCCTAAACCTAAACCCTAACCCTAACCCAACCCTACGCCTAACCCTAACCCCTAGCCCTAGCCCTAGCCCTAACCCTGACCCTAACCCCTAACCCTTAACCCCTAACCCCTAACCCTACCCAAGTTCACAAGTAAACTTCTCGCCCACCTGGAGAGAGCGATTTAATTTGAAAGAGTAAAGACACAATCAGCTCAGTAATTGGCCACGGGGGCTGCAGGGGCCAAGGCTAACCTGAGCTGGAGGAACGTGGGTGCCTGCCTGGATGCTCAGAGGCCAAGGGCTGTCCTGAGACCTGCTTGGACACCCGTGCAGATGGAACATAGGATCCGTCCAGTCCCAGGAGGGCCCCACCAGCCCTCACGAACGCAACACCAGACTTCCCTGGTGGCGCAGTGGTTAAGAATCCACCTGCCAATGCAGGGGACACGGGTTTGAGCCCTGGTCCGGGAAGATCCCACATGCTGTGGAGCAACTAAGCCCGTGCACCACAACTACTGAGCCTGCGCTCTAGAACCCGCGAGCCCCAACTGCTGAAGCCCACGCGCTTAGAGCCTGTGCTCCGCAACAAGAGAAGCCACCGCAATGAGAAGCCCCCGCTCGCCGCAACTAGAGAAAGCCTCCGTGCAGCAATGCAGACCCAACACAGCCCAAAATTAATTAATTAATTAATTAATTAAGGGAAAAAAAAGGCAGCACCTGGGGACTGGCAGACTGAGGCACCAAGTCTTACATCACGTCTACTTAGTATCCTGCATGTCAGGGCCATGCTGGACCTGGGGCTGCCCAGACAGAGTGGGGCCTGCATCACCCTTCCCAGGAGGGAGGGTGGAGGGAAACCCTGCATGACCTCTGAGGCCCTAAGAACCCCTGACTAAGGCTGAGCTCAATTTGAAACAGTGGGTGACCAGAGCAGACATTTCATTCGTCTATCAATGAGAATCCAGCACTGGAGGAGCAGCAAACAATGGCCTCGCTCAACCTTGACGCTAATCCTGACATGGACCCTAACCCTAAACTCTGATCCTGACCCTAAGCCCTGACCTAACCTTAGCCTAACCCGTACCCTAAACCTGTACCTTACCCTAACCCATGCTCTACCCGCATCCTACCTGTACCCCAATTCTCACCCATACCCTAACACCCACTCTAACACAGAACCCTAACACCCTGAGACCAAAACCATAAACCTTAACCAATAAGCAAAACCATAACCATAACCAAACCATAAAATATAGTCATTAACCATACCCATAAATAACTCATTAACCATAAAACTTAAACCATAACAGCAACCATAAACCATACACAGCCCCAACCCTCACACCAGCCCCAGCCCTAATGCTAACCCTCCAAACCACTTACACCAAGCCAAGTCTAATCAGATTATACAAATACATCTCGAAAAAGAAAACTGGGGAATACTCTGGTGGCCCAGTGGTTAGGACTCTGTGCTTTCACTGCCAAGGGCTCGGGTTCGATCCCTGACTGGGGAACTAAGATCCCACAAGCCATGGGACATGGCCAAAATAAATAAATAATTAAAATGAAATAAAACCACTATTTTAAAAAAGATTTTAAAAATAAAGGAAAAAAACAAGAAAACTACCCCAGTACAACTTACAAATATGAACGTAAAAATCTATCACACAATGATAGCAACATGAAACCAACAGAACTTTAAATGGATAATGCCATAAGCAAGTATCTCTACACCAGAAATTTCAGGTTGCTCAACATATGAAAAGTAAGCAATGTATTCAACCACAATAATGGTGTGAAGTAAAAACACATAATCATATCAATTAATGCAAAACATCTACAATGAAAATCCAGTGTTATTTCATGAAAAACACTCAAGAAAGCAGGAATAAAAGGAAATTTGCTCAATATGGAAAAGAGTAGTACAGAAAGCCACAGCAAACATCATGCTCAACGTTAAAGACTGAAAGATTTACTCCTGAAATCAGGAACAGGGCCAGGAAGCTGGCCTTCATCACCGTTACTCAATAGTGTACTGGAAGTTCTACCCAGAATCTTGAGGAAAGAAAGAAAAGGCATCCATGGGTGAATGGAAAAATTAAAACCGTGTCTCTTCACAGAACATAGGTCACATCATCTTATATATAAGACTACCTATAATCAGCAAAGAAATTATTTGAGCTAATCAACTCATTAATAAGCAAAGTTATAGAACAAAATATCAATTCATGAAAATCTATCTTATATGCATACACTGGCAAAAAATAATCTGAAAAAGAATTTATGAGAACAATTCCATTTTTAAGAATGTCAACATCAATATTTAGGAGTATATTTAATCAAGGTACGAGACTTGTTTTTATGTATGTAAAGTTGTATGTTTGAAATTACTGGAAAGTCAATTACTTTTCAAAACATCATGTATGTCAACAGCATGCCAGAAAAGCAGAGAAAACATCAAACTTCCATATAGAAGCCAAGCCTTACCCAGATCCAGTTCACCCAAAGTCCACATGTCATTTAGAGGCACTGTGGGAAGGTTATATTAGGAGCCGCTGTCCTCCGTGTTGTGGATGACCTGGATATGGTAGAAACAGTGGGATTTTTGAATTCCAATTTTCCACTTCATTCCACAAAAAAACTATTAGAACTAATAAATCAATTCAGTAAAGTTGCAAAATCAATACACAGAGATCAGTTGCCTTTCTAAACACTAATAATGAACCATCAGAAAGAGAAACAAAGCAACCCTATTTACAACTGCATTCAAAAAGAACAAAATACCTGGGAATAAAGTCAACCAAGGAGGTGAAAGACCTGCACACTGAAAACTTGAAGACATTGAGGAAGACATTGCAAAACACACCAATAAATGGAAAGATATCCTGTTCTCATGGAATGGAACAATTAATATTGTTAAAATATCCATGCTACCCAAAGCAGTGGACACAGTGAATGCAGTCCCTCCCAAAATTCCATGGTATTTTCCCCCAAAATAGAGCAAATCCTCCTAATATCTGTGGGGAACCACAAAGGACCCCAAATAGCCAAAGAAACCCTGAAAAAAGAGAACGGGCTGGAGGCATCTCCCTCCCTGACGTCACACTCTGCTGAGAAGCTACAGTCACCAAAACAGTGTGGAACTGGCTCTAAACGGGCACAGGGACCAGAGGAACAGGCCAGAGAGACCAGAATTCAACCCACACGGACGGGGTCGGTGAATTTATGACACAGGGACCAAGGACACACCAAGGAGCATGACACGCCCCACGATAAATGGTGCTGGGAAAACTGGACGCCCCATAACTCACGCTGGCTACCCTGAACACAAACCTGACCAAACACCCAGCTTTCCACGCCAAGCCCTCCCTCGCTCACACGAAGACGGACCCCCTCAACGGTCAGTCGCCCACAGGAAGCTTCTCCCCACTTTTCCTCACCGTCTCTTCACCTTTTCCTCAGGCATCACCTGGGTCCTCAGGAAACCTAGTTCCCTAGTCAGCGTGGAGGCAGCCCCACTTTGTCCTGAAGCCGAAACCCCAGCGAGTCCTGAGGAGATGGAGACCGAGCTCTCAGCAGAGAAGCAGAGCCGGGCGTCCTACCTGAAGGCCCCCGCCCCCGCCCCCACCCCCGCGCCTGAGGCGGCTCAACTCCTCTCAGCTGCCCTCACAATCGAGTTCCATGGAAGGAGCAAGCGCTGTGGGTCAGAGAGGCGAACTCGGCGCCACCCTGTGGTCAGTGCAGGAAGTGCAGGCCGCGCCTCCCTCACAGGTCACTGGAGGCAGCGTGCCCTACTGACAGGACTGCTGAATCCATTAAACTGGAAATTCAAACGAAAATGGAGTCTCTATCCCAAAAGTTTTCTAAAAGTAGTTAAGGAACAATTAATTGGAAACCATTTGGAATGAAGTGAATGTAGATGCAAACTTTACAACTTATACCAAATTCACTCAAAGTTATTCAGAGGCAAATTTTATTTTAGTTTATAATTTATGTTTGGCTGCATTGGGTCTTCGTTGCTGCATGTGGGCTTGCTCTAGTTGCGTCGAGCGGGGCTACTCTTCGTTGTGGTGCACGGGCTTCTCATTGCGGTGGCTTCTCTTGTGGGCGAGCACGGGCTCTAGGTGCGCAGGCTTCAGTAGTTGTGCCGCGCAGGCTTGGTTGCTCTGCGGCATGTGGGAGCTTCCCGGACCAGGGCTCGAGCCCGTGTCCCCTGCATTGGCAGGCGGACTCTTAACCACTGCGTCACCAGGGAAGTCCCCACAGAAAAACTTTAAATACAAAACTATTCAAGGGGCTTCCCTGGTGGCGCAGTGGTTGAGAATCTGCCTGCTAATGCAGGGGACACGGGTTCGAGCCCTGGTCTGGGAAGCTCCCACATGCCGCGGAGCAACTAGCCCCGTGAGCCACAACTCCTGAGCCTGCGCGTCTGGAGCCTTTGCTCCGCAACAAGAGAGGCCGCGATAGTGAGAGTCCCGCGCACCGCGATGAAGAGTGGCCCCCGCTTGCCACAACTAGAGAAAGCCTTCGCACAGAAACGAAGACCCAACACAGCCAAAAATAAATTAATTAATTCATCAATTAAAAAAGAAAGCTGTCTCTCAAATTTAACTTCCAGAATATATTCAGGAAAAACGCATACGCCCTTTTTGCCCAACCAAAGAAGTGGGCAATGCAAATCAACACTACAGAGAGGTATCACTTCGAATCAGAAAAAAGGACCATCCTCACAAAGGGTAAAAACCAGATATGCAGGACAAGGAGAGGAGAAAAGGGAGCCTTGTTACGCTGAAGGGGGGAATGTAAATTGCCAACGGCCACTCTGGAGAAGTGTGCTGTGTTTCCTGAAGCATCTAAAAAACACAGCTACAAGGCATAGGGCGCTTCCACTCATGGGCCTATATGTCGGCAAAACCAAAAATCCACAGGATGCAGGCACCCCGTTTACTGCTGCTATGTTTACAACAGCCTCGACTTGGGTACAACTTAATAGTCCTTGGAAGGAAAAAACGGTGAAAGAAAATTTGGTACTTAAGCACAACGGAATATTACTCAGCCCTGAAATCAATGAAATGAGGCCAGTTGCAGCAACTCAGGGGGACTTATGTATGGTCATTGAGAGTGAAATAAGTTAGACAGCAAGAGAAACTTATCATAAGATATCACTTATAAAGGGAATCTAAAAATCGCCAACCATGAACTGAATTACAAACAGAACACCATCACACATTTACAAAACACACTTACGGCTGCTTAAGGGGAAAAGTGTGGTGCGGTGATGCATAAACCAGGAGGTTGAAATTGGCACAGATACCGTTCCATACGCCAATAATGTAATCGCCAAGACATACTCATGGTTCAAGGAACTGGACTCAGCACACTCTATTCACAGAAAAAACATATATCTGACTACTAGAAACTAGAAAAGAATTTATTGATGTCTCTCTGTAAGTGACTCAGGTGGATGTACAGCACCAAGAAACACAACATTGCAAATCAGCTACACCCCATTATGAAAATTAATTATAAAAAAAGAAAGACAGTGAGAGAGAGAGGAATTCTCACAAAATTCAATCAGGGGCTGTGATGCAACTGGACTGACCACATCTACACTCACAGCTCAATGGGACGTAAGGCTGGACACCCTAACCCTAAACCCTAACCCGAACCCTAACCCAACCCTAACCCTACCTTAACCGTAACCCTAACCCAACACTAACCCTAACCCTAAACCTAAACCCTAACCCTAACCCAACCCTACGCCTAACCCTAACCCCTAGCCCTAGCCCTAGCCCTAACCCTGACCCTAACCCCTAACCCTTAACCCCTAACCCCTAACCCTACCCAAGTTCACAAGTAAACTTCTCGCCCACCTGGAGAGAGCGATTTAATTTGAAAGAGTAAAGACACAATCAGCTCAGTAATTGGCCACGGGGGCTGCAGGGGCCAAGGCTAACCTGAGCTGGAGGAACGTGGGTGCCTGCCTGGATGCTCAGAGGCCAAGGGCTGTCCTGAGACCTGCTTGGACACCCGTGCAGATGGAACATAGGATCCGTCCAGTCCCAGGAGGGCCCCACCAGCCCTCACGAACGCAACACCAGACTTCCCTGGTGGCGCAGTGGTTAAGAATCCACCTGCCAATGCAGGGGACACGGGTTTGAGCCCTGGTCCGGGAAGATACCACATGCTGTGGAGCAACTAAGCCCGTGCACCACAACTACTGAGCCTGCGCTCTAGAACCCGCGAGCCCCAACTGCTGAAGCCCACGCGCTTAGAGCCTGTGCTCCGCAACAAGAGAAGCCACCGCAATGAGAAGCCCCCGCTCGCCGCAACTAGAGAAAGCCTCCGTGCAGCAATGCAGACCCAACACAGCCCAAAATTAATTAATTAATTAATTAATTAAGGGAAAAAAAAAGGCAGCACCTGGGGACTGGCAGACTGAGGCACCAAGTCTTACATCACGTCTACTTAGTATCCTGCATGTCAGGGCCATGCTGGACCTGGGGCTGCCCAGACAGAGTGGGGCCTGCATCACCCTTCCCAGGAGGGAGGGTGGAGGGAAACCCTGCATGACCTCTGAGGCCCTAAGAACCCTTGACTAAGGCTGAGCTCAATTTGAAACAGTGGGTGACCAGAGCAGACATTTCATTCGTCTATCAATGAGAATCCAGCACTGGAGGAGCAGCAAACAATGGCCTCGCTCAACCTTGACGCTAATCCTGACATGGACCCTAACCCTAAACTCTGATCCTGACCCTAAGCCCTGACCTAACCTTAGCCTAACCCGTACCCTAAACCTGTACCTTACCCTAACCCATGCTCTACCCGCATCCTACCTGTACCCCAATTCTCACCCATACCCTAACACCCACTCTAACACAGAACCCTAACACCCTGAGACCAAAACCATAAACCTTAACCAATAAGCAAAACCATAACCATAACCAAACCATAAAATATAGTCATTAACCATACCCATAAATAACTCATTAACCATAAAACTTAAACCATAACAGCAACCATAAACCATACACAGCCCCAACCCTCACACCAGCCCCAGCCCTAATGCTAACCCTCCAAACCACTTACACCAAGCCAAGTCTAATCAGATTATACAAATACATCTCGAAAAAGAAAACTGGGGAATACTCTGGTGGCCCAGTGGTTAGGACTCTGTGCTTTCACTGCCAAGGGCTCGGGTTCGATCCCTGACTGGGGAACTAAGATCCCACAAGCCATGGGACGTGGCCAAAATAAATAAATAATTAAAATGAAATAAAACCACTATTTTAAAAAAGATTTTAAAAATAAAGGAAAAAAACAAGAAAACTACCCCAGTACAACTTACAAATATGAACGTAAAAATCTATCACACAATGATAGCAACATGAAACCAACAGAACTTTAAATGGATAATGCCATAAGCAAGTATCTCTACACCAGAAATTTCAGGTTGCTCAACATATGAAAAGTAAGCAATGTATTCAACCACAATAATGGTGTGAAGTAAAAACACATAATCATATCAATTAATGCAAAAAATCTACAATGAAAATCCAGTGTTATTTCATGAAAAACACTCAAGAAAGCAGGAATAAAAGGAAATTTGCTCAATATGGAAAAGAGTAGTACAGAAAGCCACAGCAAACATCATGCTCAACGTTAAAGACTGAAAGATTTACTCCTGAAATCAGGAACAGGGCCAGGAAGCTGGCCTTCATCACCGTTACTCAATAGTGTACTGGAAGTTCTACCCAGAATCTTGAGGAAAGAAAGAAAAGGCATCCATGGGTGAATGGAAAAATTAAAACCGTGTCTCTTCACAGAACATAGGTCACATCATCTTATATATAAGACTACCTATAATCAGCAAAGAAATTATTTGAGCTAATCAACTCATTAATAAGCAAAGTTATAGAACAAAATATCAATTCATGAAAATCTATCTTATATGCATACACTGGCAAAAAATAATCTGAAAAAGAATTTATGAGAACAATTCCATTTTTAAGAATGTCAACATCAATATTTAGGAGTATATTTAATCAAGGTACGAGACTTGTTTTTATGTATGTAAAGTTGTATGTTTGAAATTACTGGAAAGTCAATTACTTTTCAAAACATCATGTATGTCAACAGCATGCCAGAAAAGCAGAGAAAACATCAAACTTCCATATAGAAGCCAAGCCTTACCCAGATCCAGTTCACCCAAAGTCCACATGTCATTTAGAGGCACTGTGGGAAGGTTATATTAGGAGCCGCTGTCCTCCGTGTTGTGGATGACCTGGATATGGTAGAAACAGTGGGATTTTTGAATTCCAATTTTCCACTTCATTCCACAAAAAAACTATTAGAACTAATAAATCAATTCAGTAAAGTTGCAAAATCAATACACAGAGATCAGTTGCCTTTCTAAACACTAATAATGAACCATCAGAAAGAGAAACAAAGCAACCCTATTTACAACTGCATTCAAAAAGAACAAAATACCTGGGAATAAAGTCAACCAAGGAGGTGAAAGACCTGCACACTGAAAACTTGAAGACATTGAGGAAGACATTGCAAAACACACCAATAAATGGAAAGATATCCTGTTCTCATGGAATGGAACAATTAATATTGTTAAAATATCCATGCTACCCAAAGCAGTGGACACAGTGAATGCAGTCCCTCCCAAAATTCCATGGTATTTTCCCCCAAAATAGAGCAAATCCTCCTAATATCTGTGGGGAACCACAAAGGACCCCAAATAGCCAAAGAAACCCTGAAAAAAGAGAACGGGCTGGAGGCATCTCCCTCCCTGACGTCACACTCTGCTGAGAAGCTACAGTCACCAAAACAGTGTGGAACTGGCTCTAAACGGGCACAGGGACCAGAGGAACAGGCCAGAGAGACCAGAATTCAACCCACACGGACGGGGTCGGTGAATTTATGACACAGGGACCAAGGACACACCAAGGAGCATGACACGCCCCACGATAAATGGTGCTGGGAAAACTGGACGCCCCATAACTCACGCTGGCTACCCTGAACACAAACCTGACCAAACACCCAGCTTTCCACGCCAAGCCCTCCCTCGCTCACACGAAGACGGACCCCCTCAACGGTCAGTCGCCCACAGGAAGCTTCTCCCCACTTTTCCTCACCGTCTCTTCACCTTTTCCTCAGGCATCACCTGGGTCCTCAGGAAACCTAGTTCCCTAGTCAGCGTGGAGGCAGCCCCACTTTGTCCTGAAGCCGAAACCCCAGCGAGTCCTGAGGAGATGGAGACCGAGCTCTCAGCAGAGAAGCAGAGCCGGGCGTCCTACCTGAAGGCCCCCGCCCCCGCCCCCGCCCCCGCGCCTGAGGCGGCTCAACTCCTCTCAGCTGCCCTCACAATCGAGTTCCATGGAAGGAGCAAGCGCTGTGGGTCAGAGAGGCGAACTCGGCGCCACCCTGTGGTCAGTGCAGGAAGTGCAGGCCGCGCCTCCCTCACAGGTCACTGGAGGCAGCGTGCCCTACTGACAGGACTGCTGAATCCATTAAACTGGAAATTCAAACGAAAATGGAGTCTCTATCCCAAAAGTTTTCTAAAAGTAGTTAAGGAACAATTAATTGGAAACCATTTGGAATGAAGTGAATGTAGATGCAAACTTTACAACTTATACCAAATTCACTCAAAGTTATTCAGAGGCAAATTTTATTTTAGTTTATAATTTATGTTTGGCTGCATTGGGTCTTCGTTGCTGCATGTGGGCTTGCTCTAGTTGCGTCGAGCGGGGCTACTCTTCGTTGTGGTGCACGGGCTTCTCATTGCGGTGGCTTCTCTTGTGGGCGAGCACGGGCTCTAGGTGCGCAGGCTTCAGTAGTTGTGCCGCGCAGGCTTGGTTGCTCTGCGGCATGTGGGAGCTTCCCGGACCAGGGCTCGAGCCCGTGTCCCCTGCATTGGCAGGCGGACTCTTAACCACTGCGTCACCAGGGAAGTCCCCACAGAAAAACTTTAAATACAAAACTATTCAAGGGGCTTCCCTGGTGGCGCAGTGGTTGAGAATCTGCCTGCTAATGCAGGGGACACGGGTTCGAGCCCTGGTCTGGGAAGCTCCCACATGCCGCGGAGCAACTAGCCCCGTGAGCCACAACTCCTGAGCCTGCGCGTCTGGAGCCTTTGCTCCGCAACAAGAGAGGCCGCGATAGTGAGAGTCCCGCGCACCGCGATGAAGAGTGGCCCCCGCTTGCCACAACTAGAGAAAGCCTTCGCACAGAAACGAAGACCCAACACAGCCAAAAATAAATTAATTAATTCATCAATTAAAAAAGAAAGCTGTCTCTCAAATTTAACTTCCAGAATATATTCAGGAAAAACGCATACGCCCTTTTTGCCCAACCAAAGAAGTGGGCAATGCAAATCAACACTACAGAGAGGTATCACTTCGAATCAGAAAAAAGGACCATCCTCACAAAGGGTAAAAACCAGATATGCAGGACAAGGAGAGGAGAAAAGGGAGCCTTGTTACGCTGAAGGGGGGAATGTAAATTGCCAACGGCCACTCTGGAGAAGTGTGCTGTGTTTCCTGAAGCATCTAAAAAACACAGCTACAAGGCATAGGGCGCTTCCACTCATGGGCCTATATGTCGGCAAAACCAAAAATCCACAGGATGCAGGCACCCCGTTTACTGCTGCTATGTTTACAACAGCCTCGACTTGGGTACAACTTAATAGTCCTTGGAAGGAAAAAACGGTGAAAGAAAATTTGGTACTTAAGCACAACGGAATATTACTCAGCCCTGAAATCAATGAAATGAGGCCAGTTGCAGCAACTCAGGGGGACTTATGTATGGTCATTGAGAGTGAAATAAGTTAGACAGCAAGAGAAACTTATCATAAGATATCACTTATAAAGGGAATCTAAAAATCGCCAACCATGAACTGAATTACAAACAGAACACCATCACACATTTACAAAACACACTTACGGCTGCTTAAGGGGAAAAGTGTGGTGCGGTGATGCATAAACCAGGAGGTTGAAATTGGCACAGATACCGTTCCATACGCCAATAATGTAATCGCCAAGACATACTCATGGTTCAAGGAACTGGACTCAGCACACTCTATTCACAGAAAAAACATATATCTGACTACTAGAAACTAGAAAAGAATTTATTGATGTCTCTCTGTAAGTGACTCAGGTGGATGTACAGCACCAAGAAACACAACATTGCAAATCAGCTACACCCCATTATGAAAATTAATTATAAAAAAAGAAAGACAGTGAGAGAGAGAGGAATTCTCACAAAATTCAATCAGGGGCTGTGATGCAACTGGACTGACCACATCTACACTCACAGCTCAATGGGACGTAAGGCTGGACACCCTAACCCTAAACCCTAACCCGAACCCTAACCCAACCCTAACCCTACCTTAACCGTAACCCTAACCCAACACTAACCCTAACCCTAAACCTAAACCCTAACCCTAACCCAACCCTACGCCTAACCCTAACCCCTAGCCCTAGCCCTAGCCCTAACCCTGACCCTAACCCCTAACCCTTAACCCCTAACCCCTAACCCTACCCAAGTTCACAAGTAAACTTCTCGCCCACCTGGAGAGAGCGATTTAATTTGAAAGAGTAAAGACACAATCAGCTCAGTAATTGGCCACGGGGGCTGGAGGGGCCAAGGCTAACCTGAGCTGGAGGAACGTGGGTGCCTGCCTGGATGCTCAGAGGCCAAGGGCTGTCCTGAGACCTGCTTGGACACCCGTGCAGATGGAACATAGGATCCGTCCAGTCCCAGGAGGGCCCCACCAGCCCTCACGAACGCAACACCAGACTTCCCTGGTGGCGCAGTGGTTAAGAATCCACCTGCCAATGCAGGGGACACGGGTTTGAGCCCTGGTCCGGGAAGATACCACATGCTGTGGAGCAACTAAGCCCGTGCACCACAACTACTGAGCCTGCGCTCTAGAACCCGCGAGCCCCAACTGCTGAAGCCCACGCGCTTAGAGCCTGTGCTCCGCAACAAGAGAAGCCACCGCAATGAGAAGCCCCCGCTCGCCGCAACTAGAGAAAGCCTCCGTGCAGCAATGCAGACCCAACACAGCCCAAAATTAATTAATTAATTAATTAATTAAGGGAAAAAAAAAGGCAGCACCTGGGGACTGGCAGACTGAGGCACCAAGTCTTACATCACGTCTACTTAGTATCCTGCATGTCAGGGCCATGCTGGACCTGGGGCTGCCCAGACAGAGTGGGGCCTGCATCACCCTTCCCAGGAGGGAGGGTGGAGGGAAACCCTGCATGACCTCTGAGGCCCTAAGAACCCTTGACTAAGGCTGAGCTCAATTTGAAACAGTGGGTGACCAGAGCAGACATTTCATTCGTCTATCAATGAGAATCCAGCACTGGAGGAGCAGCAAACAATGGCCTCGCTCAACCTTGACGCTAATCCTGACATGGACCCTAACCCTAAACTCTGATCCTGACCCTAAGCCCTGACCTAACCTTAGCCTAACCCGTACCCTAAACCTGTACCTTACCCTAACCCATGCTCTACCCGCATCCTACCTGTACCCCAATTCTCACCCATACCCTAACACCCACTCTAACACAGAACCCTAACACCCTGAGACCAAAACCATAAACCTTAACCAATAAGCAAAACCATAACCATAACCAAACCATAAAATATAGTCATTAACCATACCCATAAATAACTCATTAACCATAAAACTTAAACCATAACAGCAACCATAAACCATACACAGCCCCAACCCTCACACCAGCCCCAGCCCTAATGCTAACCCTCCAAACCACTTACACCAAGCCAAGTCTAATCAGATTATACAAATACATCTCGAAAAAGAAAACTGGGGAATACTCTGGTGGCCCAGTGGTTAGGACTCTGTGCTTTCACTGCCAAGGGCTCGGGTTCGATCCCTGACTGGGGAACTAAGATCCCACAAGCCATGGGACGTGGCCAAAATAAATAAATAATTAAAATGAAATAAAACCACTATTTTAAAAAAGATTTTAAAAATAAAGGAAAAAAACAAGAAAACTACCCCAGTACAACTTACAAATATGAACGTAAAAATCTATCACACAATGATAGCAACATGAAACCAACAGAACTTTAAATGGATAATGCCATAAGCAAGTATCTCTACACCAGAAATTTCAGGTTGCTCAACATATGAAAAGTAAGCAATGTATTCAACCACAATAATGGTGTGAAGTAAAAACACATAATCATATCAATTAATGCAAAAAATCTACAATGAAAATCCAGTGTTATTTCATGAAAAACACTCAAGAAAGCAGGAATAAAAGGAAATTTGCTCAATATGGAAAAGAGTAGTACAGAAAGCCACAGCAAACATCATGCTCAACGTTAAAGACTGAAAGATTTACTCCTGAAATCAGGAACAGGGCCAGGAAGCTGGCCTTCATCACCGTTACTCAATAGTGTACTGGAAGTTCTACCCAGAATCTTGAGGAAAGAAAGAAAAGGCATCCATGGGTGAATGGAAAAATTAAAACCGTGTCTCTTCACAGAACATAGGTCACATCATCTTATATATAAGACTACCTATAATCAGCAAAGAAATTATTTGAGCTAATCAACTCATTAATAAGCAAAGTTATAGAACAAAATATCAATTCATGAAAATCTATCTTATATGCATACACTGGCAAAAAATAATCTGAAAAAGAATTTATGAGAACAATTCCATTTTTAAGAATGTCAACATCAATATTTAGGAGTATATTTAATCAAGGTACGAGACTTGTTTTTATGTATGTAAAGTTGTATGTTTGAAATTACTGGAAAGTCAATTACTTTTCAAAACATCATGTATGTCAACAGCATGCCAGAAAAGCAGAGAAAACATCAAACTTCCATATAGAAGCCAAGCCTTACCCAGATCCAGTTCACCCAAAGTCCACATGTCATTTAGAGGCACTGTGGGAAGGTTATATTAGGAGCCGCTGTCCTCCGTGTTGTGGATGACCTGGATATGGTAGAAACAGTGGGATTTTTGAATTCCAATTTTCCACTTCATTCCACAAAAAAACTATTAGAACTAATAAATCAATTCAGTAAAGTTGCAAAATCAATACACAGAGATCAGTTGCCTTTCTAAACACTAATAATGAACCATCAGAAAGAGAAACAAAGCAACCCTATTTACAACTGCATTCAAAAAGAACAAAATACCTGGGAATAAAGTCAACCAAGGAGGTGAAAGACCTGCACACTGAAAACTTGAAGACATTGAGGAAGACATTGCAAAACACACCAATAAATGGAAAGATATCCTGTTCTCATGGAATGGAACAATTAATATTGTTAAAATATCCATGCTACCCAAAGCAGTGGACACAGTGAATGCAATCCCTCCCAAAATTCCATGGTATTTTCCCCCAAAATAGAGCAAATCCTCCTAATATCTGTGGGGAAACACAAAGGACCCCAAATAGCCAAAGAAACCCTGAAAAAAGAGAACGGGCTGGAGGCATCTCCCTCCCTGACGTCACACTCTGCTGAGAAGCTACAGTCACCAAAACAGTGTGGAACTGGCTCTAAACGGGCACAGGGACCAGAGGAACAGGCCAGAGAGACCAGAATTCAACCCACACGGACGGGGTCGGTGAATTTATGACACAGGGACCAAGGACACACCAAGGAGCACGACACGCCCCACGATAAATGGTGCTGGGAAAACTGGACGCCCCATAACTCACGCTGGCTACCCTGCACACAAACCTGACCAAACACCCAGCTTTCCACGCCAAGCCCTCCCTCGCTCACACGAAGACGGACCCCCTCAACGGTCAGTCGCCCACAGGAAGCTTCTCCCCACTTTTCCTCACCGTCTCTTCACCTTTTCCTCAGGCATCACCTGGGTCCTCAGGAAACCTAGTTCCCTAGTCAGCGTGGAGGCAGCCCCACTTTGTCCTGAAGCCGAAACCCCAGCGAGTCCTGAGGAGATGGAGACCGAGCTCTCAGCAGAGAAGCAGAGCCGGGCGTCCTACCTGAAGGCCCCCGCCCCCGCCCCCGCCCCCGCTCCTGAGGAGGCTCAACTCCTCTCAGCTGCCCTCACAATCGAGTTCCATGGAAGGAGCATGCGCTGTGGGTCAGAGAGGCGAACTCGGCGCCACCCTGTGGTCAGTGCAGGAAGTGCAGGCCGCGCCTCCCTCACAGGTCACTGGAGGCAGCGTGCCCTACTGACAGGACTGCTGAATCCATTAAACTGGAAATTCAAACGAAAATGGAGTCTCTATCCCAAAAGTTTTCTAAAAGTAGTTAAGGAACAATTAATTGGAAACCATTTGGAATGAAGTGAATGTAGATGCAAACTTTACAACTTATACCAAATTCACTCAAAGTTATTCAGAGGCAAATTTTATTTTAGTTTATAATTTATGTTTGGCTGCATTGGGTCTTCGTTGCTGCATGTGGGCTTGCTCTAGTTGCGTCGAGCGGGGCTACTCTTCGTTGTGGTGCACGGGCTTCTCATTGCGGTGGCTTCTCTTGTGGGCGAGCACGGGCTCTAGGTGCGCAGGCTTCAGTAGTTGTGCCGCGCAGGCTTGGTTGCTCTGCGGCATGTGGGAGCTTCCCGGACCAGGGCTCGAGCCCGTGTCCCCTGCATTGGCAGGCGGACTCTTAACCACTGCGTCACCAGGGAAGTTCCCACAGACAAACTTTAAATACAAAACTATTCAAGGGGCTTCCCTGGTGGCGCAGTGGTTGAGAATCTGCCTGCTAATGCAGGGGACACGGGTTCGAGCCCTGGTCTGGGAAGCTCCCACATGCCGCGGAGCAACTAGCCCCGTGAGCCACAACTCCTGAGCCTGCGCGTCTGGAGCCTGTGCTCCGCAACAAGAGAGGCCGCGATAGTGAGAGGCCCGCGCACCGCGATGAAGAGTGGCCCCCGCTTGCCACAACTAGAGAAAGCCTTCGCACAGAAACGAAGACCCAACACAGCCAAAAATAAATTAATTAATTCATCAATTAAAAAAGAAAGCTGTCTCTCAAATTTAACTTCCAGAATATATTCAGGAAAAACGCATACGCCCTTTTTGCCCAACCAAAGAAGCGGGCAATGCAAATCAACACTACAGAGAGGTATCACTTCGAATCAGAAAAAAGGACCATCCTCACAAAGGGTAAAAACCAGATATGCAGGACAAGGAGAGGAGAAAAGGGAGCCTTGTTACGCTGAAGGGGGGAATGTAAATTGCCAACGGCCACTCTGGAGAAGTGTGCTGTGTTTCCTGAAGCATCTAAAAAACACAGCTACAAGGCATAGGGCGCTTCCACTCATGGGCCTATATGTCGGCAAAACCAAAAATCCACAGGATGCAGGTACCCCGTTTACTGCTGCTATGTTTACAACAGCCTCGACTTGGGTACAACTTAATAGTCCTTGGAAGGAAAAAACGGTGAAAGAAAATTTGGTACTTAAGCACAACGGAATATTACTCAGCCCTGAAATCAATGAAATGAGGCCAGTTGCAGCAACTCAGGGGGACTTATGTATGGTCATTGAGAGTGAAATAAGTTAGACAGTAAGAGAAACTTATCATAAGATATCACTTATAAAGGGAATCTAAAAATCGCCAACCATGAACTGAATTACAAACAGAACACCATCACACATTTACAAAACACACTTACGGCTGCTTAAGGGGAAAAGTGTGGTGCGGTGATGCATAAACCAGGAGGTTGAAATTGGCACAGATACCGTTCCATACGCCAATAATGTAATCGCCAAGACATACTCATGGTTCAAGGAACTGGACTCAGCACACTCTATTCACAGAAAAAACATATATCTGACTACTAGAAACTAGAAAAGAATTTATTGATGTCTCTCTGTAAGTGACTCAGGTGGATGTACAGCACCAAGAAACACAACATTGCAAATCAGCTACACCCCCTTATAAAAATTAATTATAAAAAAAGAAAGACAGTGAGAGAGAGAGGAATTCTCACAAAATTCAATCAGGGGCTGTGATGCAACTGGACTGACCACATCTACACTCACAGCTCAATGGGACGTAAGGCTGGACACCCTAACCCTAAACCCTAACCCGAACCCTAACCCAACCCTAACCCTACCTTAACCGTAACCCTAACCCAACACTAACCCTAACCCTAAACCTAAACCCTAACCCTAACCCAACCCTACGCCTAACCCTAACCCCTAGCCCTAGCCCTAGCCCTAACCCTGACCCTAACCCCTAACCCTTAACCCCTAACCCCTAACCCTACCCAAGTTCACAAGTAAACTTCTCGCCCACCTGGAGAGAGCGATTTAATTTGAAAGAGTAAAGACACAATCAGCTCAGTAATTGGCCACGGGGGCTGCAGGGGCCAAGGCTAACCTGAGCTGGAGGAACGTGGGTGCCTGCCTGGATGCTCAGAGGCCAAGGGCTGTCCTGAGACCTGCTTGGACACCCGTGCAGATGGAACATAGGATCCGTCCAGTCCCAGGAGGGCCCCACCAGCCCTCACGAACGCAACACCAGACTTCCCTGGTGGCGCAGTGGTTAAGAATCCACCTGCCAATGCAGGGGACACGGGTTTGAGCCCTGGTCCGGGAAGATCCCACATGCTGTGGAGCAACTAAGCCCGTGCACCACAACTACTGAGCCTGCGCTCTAGAACCCGCGAGCCCCAACTGCTGAAGCCCACGCGCTTAGAGCCTGTGCTCCGCAACAAGAGAAGCCACCGCAATGAGAAGCCCCCACTCGCCGCAACTAGAGAAAGCCTCCGTGCAGCAATGCAGACCCAACACAGCCCAAAATTAATTAATTAATTAATTAAGGGAAAAAAAAAGGCAGCACCTGGGGACTGGCAGACTGAGGCACCAAGTCTTACATCACGTCTACTTAGTATCCTGCATGTCAGGGCCATGCTGGACCTGGGGCTGCCCAGACAGAGTGGGGCCTGCATCACCCTTCCCAGGAGGGAGGGTGGAGGGAAACCCTGCATGACCTCTGAGGCCCTAAGAACCCTTGACTAAGGCTGAGCTCAATTTGAAACAGTGGGTGACCAGAGCAGACATTTCATTCGTCTATCAATGAGAATCCAGCACTGGAGGAGCAGCAAACAATGGCCTCGCTCAACCTTGACGCTAATCCTGACATGGACCCTAACCCTAAACTCTGATCCTGACCCTAAGCCCTGACCTAACCTTAGCCTAACCCGTACCCTAAACCTGTACCTTACCCTAACCCATGCTCTACCCGCATCCTACCTGTACCCCAATTCTCACCCATACCCTAACACCCACTCTAACACAGAACCCTAACACCCTGAGACCAAAACCATAAACCTTAACCAATAAGCAAAACCATAACCATAACCAAACCATAAAATATAGTCATTAACCATACCCATAAATAACTCATTAACCATAAAACTTAAACCATAACAGCAACCATAAACCATACACAGCCCCAACCCTCACACCAGCCCCACCCCTAATGCTAACCCTCCAAACCACTTACACCAAGCCAAGTCTAATCAGATTATACAAATACATCTCGAAAAAGAAAACTGGGGAATACTCTGGTGGCCCAGTGGTTAGGACTCTGTGCTTTCACTGCCAAGGGCTCGGGTTCGATCCCTGACTGGGGAACTAAGATCCCACAAGCCATGGGACGTGGCCAAAATAAATAAATAATTAAAATGAAATAAAACCACTATTTTAAAAAAGATTTTAAAAATAAAGGAAAAAAACAAGAAAACTACCCCAGTACAACTTACAAATATGAACGTAAAAATCTATCACACAATGATAGCAACATGAAACCAACAGAACTTTAAATGGATAATGCCATAAGCAAGTATCTCTACACCAGAAATTTCAGGTTGCTCAACATATGAAAAGTAAGCAATGTATTCAACCACAATAATGGTGTGAAGTAAAAACACATAATCATATCAATTAATGCAAAAAATCTACAATGAAAATCCAGTGTTATTTCATGAAAAACACTCAAGAAAGCAGGAATAAAAGGAAATTTGCTCAATATGGAAAAGAGTAGTACAGAAAGCCACAGCAAACATCATGCTCAACGTTAAAGACTGAAAGATTTACTCCTGAAATCAGGAACAGGGCCAGGAAGCTGGCCTTCATCACCGTTACTCAATAGTGTACTGGAAGTTCTACCCAGAATCTTGAGGAAAGAAAGAAAAGGCATCCATGGGTGAATGGAAAAATTAAAACCGTGTCTCTTCACAGAACATAGGTCACATCATCTTATATATAAGACTACCTATAATCAGCAAAGAAATTATTTGAGCTAATCAACTCATTAATAAGCAAAGTTATAGAACAAAATATCAATTCATGAAAATCTATCTTATATGCATACACTGGCAAAAAATAATCTGAAAAAGAATTTATGAGAACAATTCCATTTTTAAGAATGTCAACATCAATATTTAGGAGTATATTTAATCAAGGTACGAGACTTGTTTTTATGTATGTAAAGTTGTATGTTTGAAATTACTGGAAAGTCAATTACTTTTCAAAACATCATGTATGTCAACAGCATGCCAGAAAAGCAGAGAAAACATCAAACTTCCATATAGAAGCCAAGCCTTACCCAGATCCAGTTCACCCAAAGTCCACATGTCATTTAGAGGCACTGTGGGAAGGTTATATTAGGAGCCGCTGTCCTCCGTGTTGTGGATGACCTGGATATGGTAGAAACAGTGGGATTTTTGAATTCCAATTTTCCACTTCATTCCACAAAAAAACTATTAGAACTAATAAATCAATTCAGTAAAGTTGCAAAATCAATACACAGAGATCAGTTGCCTTTCTAAACACTAATAATGAACCATCAGAAAGAGAAACAAAGCAACCCTATTTACAACTGCATTCAAAAAGAACAAAATACCTGGGAATAAAGTCAACCAAGGAGGTGAAAGACCTGCACACTGAAAACTTGAAGACATTGAGGAAGACATTGCAAAACACACCAATAAATGGAAAGATATCCTGTTCTCATGGAATGGAACAATTAATATTGTTAAAACATCCATGCTACCCAAAGCAGTGGACACAGTGAATGCAATCCCTCCCAAAATTCCATGGTATTTCCCCCCAAAATAGAGCAAATCCTCCTAATATCTGTGGGGAACCACAAAGGACCCCAAATAGCCAAAGAAACCCTGAAAAAAGAGAACGGGCTGGAGGCATCTCCCTCCCTGACGTCACACTCTGCTGAGAAGCTACAGTCACCAAAACAGTGTGGAACTGGCTCAAAACGGGCGCAGGGACCAGAGGAACAGGACAGAGAGACCAGAATTCAACCCACACGGACGGGGTCGGTGAATTTATGACACAGGGACCAAGGGCACACCAAGGAGCACGACACTCCCCACGATAAATGGTGCTGGGAAAACTGGACGCCCCATAACTCACGCTGGCTACCCTGCACACAAACCTGACCAAACACCCAGCTTTCCACGCCAAGCCCTCCCTCGCTCACACGAAGACGGACCCCCTCAACGGTCAGTCGCCCACAGGAAGCTTCTCCCCACTTTTCCTCACCGTCTCTTCACCTTTTCCTCAGGCATCACCTGGGTCCTCAGGAAACCTAGTTCCCCAGTCAGCGTGGACGCAGCCCCATTTTGTCCTGAAGCCGAAACCCCAGCGAGTCCTAAGGAGACGGAGACCGAGCTCCTCTCAGCAGAGACGCTGAGCCGGGCGTCCTACCCGAAGGCCCTCGCCCCCGCCCCCGCGCCTGAGGGGGCTCAACTCCTCTCAGCTGCCCTCACAATGGAGTTCCATGGAAGGAGCATGTGCTGTGGGTCAGAGAGGCGAACTCGGCGCCACCCTGTGGTCAGTGCAGGAAGTGCAGGCCGCGCCTCCCTAACAGGTCACTGGAGGCAGCGTGCCCTACTGACAGGACTGCTGAATCCATTAAACTGGAAATTCAAACGAAAATGGAGTCTCTATCCCAAAAGTTTTCTAAAAGTAGTTAAGGAACAATTAATTTGAAACCATTTGGAAGGAAGTGAATGTAGATGCAAACTTTACAACTTATACCAAATTCACTCAAAGTTATTCAGAGGCAAATATTATTTTAGTTTTTAATTTATGTTTGGCTGCGTTGGGTCTTCGTTGCTGCATGTGGGCTTTCTCTAGTTGCGTCGAGCGGGGCTACTCTTCGTTGCGGTGCACGGGCTTCTCATTGCGGTGGCTTCTCTTGTGAGCGAGCACGGGCTCTAGGCGCGCAGGCTTCAGTAGTTGTGCCGCGCAGGCTTGGTTGCTCTGCGGCATGTGGGATCTTCCCGGACCAGGGCTTGAGCCCATGTCCCCTGCATTGGCAGGCGGACTCTTAACCACTGCGTCACCAGGGAAGTCCCCACAGAAAAACTTTAAATACAAAACTATTCAAGGGGCTCCCCTGGTGGCGCAGTGGTTGAGAATCTGCCTGCTAATGCAGGGGACACGGGTTCGAGCCCTGGTCTGGGAAGATCCCACATGCCGCGGAGCAACCAGGCCCATGAGCCACAACTCCTGAACCTGCGCGTCTGGAGCCTGTGCTCCGCAACAAGACAGGCCGCGATAGTGAGAGGCCCGCGCACCGCGATGAAGAGTGGCCCCCGCTTGCCACAACTAGAGAAAGCCTTCGCACAGAAACGAAGACCCTACACAGCCAAAAATAAATAAATTATTTAATCAATTAAAAAGAAAAGCTGTCTCTCAAATTTAACTTCCAGAATATATTCAGGAAAAACGCATACGCCCTTTTTGCCCAACCAAAGAAGTGGGCAATGCAAATCAACACTACAGAGAGGTATCACTTCGAATCAGAAAAAAGGACCATCCTCACAAAGGGTAAAAACCAGATATGCAGGACAAGGAGAGGAGAAAAGGGAGCCTCGTTACGCTGAAGGGGGGAATGTAAATTGCCAACGGCCACTCTGGAGAAGTGTGCTGTGTTTCCTAAAACATCTAAAAAACAGAGCTACAAAGCATAGGGCGCTTCCACTCATGGGCCTATATGTTGGAAAATCCAAAAATCCACCGGACGCAGGCACCCCGTTTACTGCTGCTATGTTTACAACAGCCTCGACTTGGGTACAACTTCATAGTCCTTGGAAGGAAAAAATGGTGAAAGAAAATTTGATACTTAAGCACAACGGAATATTACTCAGCCCTGAAATCAATGAAATGAGGCCAGTTGCAGCAACTCAGGGGGACTTATGTATGGTCATTGAGAGTGAAATCAGTTAGACAGCAAGAGAAACTTATCATATCACTTATAAAGGGAATCTAAAAATCGCCAACCGTGAACTGAATTACAAACAGAACACCATCACACATTTACAAAACACACTTATGGCTGCTTAAGGGGAAAAGTGTGGTGCGGTGATGCATAAACCAGGAGGTTGAAATTGGCACAGATACCGTTCCATACGCCAATAATGTAATCGCCAAGACATACTCATTGTTCAAGGAACTGGACTCAGCACACTCTATTCACAGAAAAAACATATATCTGACTACTAGAAACTAGAAAAGAATTTATTGATGTCTCTCTGTAAGTGACTCAAGTGGATGTACAGCACCAAGAAACACAACATTGCAAATCAGCTCCAGCCCATTATAAAAATTAATTATAAAAAGAGAAAGACAGTGAGAGAGAGAGAGGAATTCTTACAAAATTCAATCAGGGGCTGTGAGGCAACTGGACTGACCACATCTACACTCACAGCTGAATGGGACGTAAGGCTGGACACCCTAACCCTAAACCCTAACCCTAACCCAACCCTAACCCTACCTTAACCCTAACCCTAACCCAACACTAACCCTAACCCTAAACCTAAACCCTAACCCTAACCCCTAACCCTAACCCAACCCTAAGCCTAACCCTAACCCCTAGCCCTAGCCCTAGCCCTAACCCTGACCCTAACCCCTAACCCTTAACCCCTAACCCCTAACCCTAACCAAGTTCAAAAGTAAACTTCTCGCCCACCTGGAGAGACTGATTTCATTTGAAAGAGTAAAGACACAATCAGCTCAGTAATTGGCCACGGGGGCTGGAGGGGCCAAGGCTAACCTGAGCTGGAGGAACGTGGGTGCCTGCCTGGATGCTCAGAGGCCAAGGGCTGTTCTGAGACCTGCTTGGACACCCGTGCAGATGGAACAAAGGATCCACCCAGTCCCAAGAGGGCCCCACCGGCCCTCACGAACGCAACACCAGACTTCCCTGGTGGCGCAGTGGTTAAGAATCCACCTGCCAATGCAGGAGACACGGGTTTGAGCCCTGGTCCGGGAAGATTCCACATGCTGTGGAGCAACTAAGCCCGTGCACCACAACTACTGAGCCTGCGCTCTAGAACCCGCGAGCCCCAACTGCTGAAGCCCACGCGCTTAGAGCCTGGGCTCTGCAACAAGAGAAGCCACCGCAATGAGAAGCCCCCACTCGCCGCAACTAGAGAAAGCCTCCGGGCAGCAATGCAGACCCAACACAGCCCAAAATTAATTAATTAATTAATTAAGGGGAAAAAAAAGGCAGCACCTGGGGGCTGGCAGACTGAGGCACCAAGTCTTACATCACGTCTACTTAGTATCCTGCATGTCAGGGCCATGCTGGACCTGGGGCTGCCCAGACAGAGTGGGGCCTGCATCACCCTTCCCAGGAGGGAGGGTGGAGGGAAACCCTGCATGACCTCTGAGGCCCTAAGAACCCTTGACTAAGGCTGAGCTCAATTTGAAACAGTGGGTGACCAGAGCAGACATTTCATTCGTCTATCAATGAGAATCCAGCACTGGAGGAGCAGCAAACAATGGCCTCGCTCAACCTTGACGCTAATCCTGACATGGACCCTAACCCTAAACTCTGATCCTGACCCTAAGCCCTGACCTAACCTTAGCCTAACCCGTACCCTAAACCTGTACCTTACCCTAACCCATGCTCTACCCGCATCCTACCTGTACCCCAATTCTCACCCATACCCTAGCACCCACTCTAACACAGAACCCTAACACCCTGAGACCAAAACCATAAACCTTAACCAATAAGCAAAACCATAACCATAACCAAACCATAAAATATAGTCATTAACCATACCCATAAATAACTCATTAACCATAAAACTTAAACCATAACAGCAACCATGAACCATACACAGCCCCAACCCTCACACCAGCCCCAGCCCTAATGCTAACCCTCCAAACCACTTACACCAAGCCAAGTCTAATCAGATTATACAAATACATCTCGAAAAAGAAAACTGGGGAATACTCTGGTGGCCCAGTGGTTAGGACTCTGTGCTTTCACTGCCAAGGGCTCGGGTTCGATCCCTGACTGGGGAACTAAGATCCCACAAGCCATGGGACGTGGCCAAAATAAATAAATAAGTAAAATGAAATAAAACCACTATTTTAAAAAAGATTTTAAAAATAAAGGAAAAAAACAAGAAAACTACCCCAGTACAACTTACAAATAGGAACGTAAAAATCTATCACACAATAATAGCAACATGAAACCAACAGAACTTTAAATGGATAATGCCATAAGCAAGTATCTCTACACCAGGAATTTCAGGTTGCTCAACATATGAAAAGTAAGCAATGTATTCAACCACAATAATGGTGTGAAGTAAAAACACATAATCATATCAATTAATGCAAAACATCTACAATGAAAATCCAGGGTTATTTCATGAAAAACACTCAAGAAAGCAGGAATAAAAGGAAATTTGCTCAATATGGAAAAGAGTAGTACAAAAAGCCACAGCAAACATCATGCTCAACGTTAAAGACTGAAAGATTTACTCCTGAAATCAGGAACAGGGCCAGGAAGCTGGCCTTCATCACCGTTACTCAATAGTGTACTGGAAGTTCTACCCAGAATCTTGAGGAAAGAAAGAAAAGGCATCCATGGGTGAATGGAAAAATTAAAACCGTGTCTCTTCACAGAACATAGGTCACATCATCTTATATATAAGACTACCTATAATCAGCAAAGAAATTATTTGAGCTAATCAACTCATTAATAAGCAAAGTTATAGAACAAAATATCAATTCATGAAAATCTATCTTATATGCATACGCTGGCAAAAAATAATCTGAAAAAGAATTTATGAGAACAATTCCATTTTTAAGAATGTCAACATCAATATTTAGGAGTATATTTAATCAAGGGACGAGACTTGTTTTTATGTATGTAAAGTTGTATGTTTGAAATTACTGGAAAGTCAATTACTTTTCAAAACATCATGTATGTCAACAGCATGCCAGAAAAGCAGAGAAAACATCAAACTTCCATATAGAAGCCAAGCCTTACCCAGATCCAGTTCACCCAAAGTCCACATGTCATTTAGAGGCACTGTGGGAAGGTTATATTAGGAGCCGCTGAACTCCGTGTTGTGGACGACCTGGATATGGTAGAAAGAGTGGGATTTTTGAATTCCAATTTTCCACTTCATTCCACAAAAAAACTATTAGAACTAATAAATCAATTCAGTAAAGTTGCAAAATCAATACACAGAGATCAGTTTCCTTTCTAAACACTAATAATGAACCATCAGAAAGAGAAAGAAAGCAACCCTATTTACAACTGCATTCAAAAAGAACAAAATACCTGGGAATAAAGTCAACCAAGGAGGTGAAAGACCTGCACACTGAAAACTTGAAGACATTGATGAAGACATTGCAAAACACACCAATAAATGGAAAGATATCCTGTTCTCATGGAATGGAACAATTAATATTGTTAAAATATCCATGCTACCCGAAGCAGTGGACACAGTGAATGCAATCCCTCCCAAAATTCCATGGTATTTTCCCTCAAAATAGAGCAAATCCTCCTAATATCTGTGGGGAACCACAAAGGACCCCAAATAGCCAAAGAAACCCTGAAAAAAGAGAACGGGCTGGAGGCATCTCCCTCCCTGATGTCTCACTCTGCTGAGAAGCTACAGTCACCAAAACAGTGTGGAACTGGCTCTAAACGGGCACAGGGACCAGAGGAACAGGACAGAGAGACCAGAATTCAAACCACACGGACGGGGTCGGTGAATTTATGACACAGGGACCAAGGACACACCCAGGAGCACGACACGCCCCACGATAAATGGTGCTGGGAAAACTGGACGCCCCATAACTCACGCTGGCTACCCTGCACACAAACCTGACCAAACACCCAGCTTTCCACGCCAAGCCCTCCCTCGCTCACACGAAGACGGACCCCCTCAACGGTCAGTCGCCCACAGGAAGCTTCTCCCCACTTTTCCTCACCGTCTCTTCACCTTTTCCTCAGGCATCACCTGGGTCCTCAGGAACCCTAGTTCCCTAGTCAGCGTGGAGGCATCCCCACTTTGTCCTGAAGCCGAAACCCCAGCGAGTCCTGAGGAGATGGAGACCGAGCTCCTCTCAGCAGAGAAGCTGAGCCGGGCGTCCTACCTGAAGGCCCCCGCCCCCGCGCCTGAGGCAGCTCAACTCCTCTCAGCTGCCCTCACAATGGAGTTCCATGGAATGAGCATGCGCTGTGGGTCAGAGAGGCGAACTCGGCGCCACCCTGTGGTCAGTGCAGGAAGTGCAGGCCGTGCCTCCCTCACAGGTCACTGGAGGCAGCGTGCCCTACTGACAAGACTGCTGAATCCATTAAACTGGAAATTCAAACGAAAATGGAGTCTCTATCCCAAAAGTTTTCTAAAAGTAGTTAAGGAACAATTAATTGGAAACCATTTGGAAGGAAGTGAATGTAGATGCAAACTTTACAACTTATACCAAATTCACTCAAAGTTATTCAGAGGCAAATTTTATTTTAGTTTATAATTTATGTTTGGCTGCATTGGGTCTTCGTTGCTGCATGTGGGCTTGCTCTGGTTGCGTCGAGCGGGGCTACTCTTCGTTGTGGTGCACGGGCTTCTCATTGCGGTGGCTTCTCTTGTGGGCGAGCACGGGCTCTAGGCGCACAGGCTTCAGTAGTTGTGCCGCGCAGGCTTGGTTGCTCTGCGGCATGTGGGAGCTTCCCGGACCAGGGCTCGAGCCCGTGTCCCCTGCATTGTCAGGCGGACTCTTAACCACTGCGTCACCAGGGAAGTCCCCACAGACAAACTTTAAATACAAAACTATTCAAGGGGCTTCCCTGGTGGCGCAGTGGTTGAGAATCTGCCTGCTAATGCAGGGGACACGGGTTCGAGCCCTGGTCTGGGAAGCTCCCACATGCCGCGGAGCAACTAGTCCCGTGAGCCACAACTCCTGAGCCTGCGCGTCTGGAGCCTGGGCTCCGCAACAAGACAGGCCGCGATAGTGAGAGGCCCGCGCACCGCGATGAAGAGTGGCCCCCGCTTGCCACAACTAGAGAAAGCCTTCGCACAGAAACGAAGACCCAACACAGCCAAAAATAAATTAATTAATTCATCAATTAAAAAAGAAAGCTGTCTCTCAAATTTAACTTCCAGAATATATTCAGGAAAAACGCATACGCCCTTTTTGCCCAACCAAAGAAGCGGGCAATGCAAATCAACACTACAGAGAGGTATCACTGTGAATCAGAAAAAAGGACTATCCTCACAAAGGGTAAAAACCAGATATGCAGGACAAGGAGAGGAGAAAAGGGAGCCTTGTTACGCTGAAGGGGGGAACGTAAATTGCCAACGGCCACTCTGGAGAAGTGTGCTGTGTTTCCTGAAGCATCTAAAAAACAGAGCTACAAAGCATAGGGCGCTTCCACTCATGGGCCTATATGTTGGCAAAACCAAAAATCCACAGGATGCAGGCACCCCGTTTACTGCTGCTATGTTTACAACAGCCTCGAGTTGGGTACAACTTCATAGTCCTTGGAAGGAAAAAACGGTGAAAGAAAATTTGGTACTTAAGCACAACGGAATATTACTCAGCCCTGAAATCAATGAAATGAGGCCAGTTGCAGCAACTCAGGGGGACTTATGTATGGTCATTGAGAGTGAAATCAGTTAGACAGCAAGAGAAACTTATCATATCACTTATAAAGGGAATCTAAAAATCGCCAACCGTGAACTGAATTACAAACAGAACACCATCACACATTTACAAAACACACTTATGGCTGCTTAAGGGGAAAAGTGTGGTGCGGTGATGCATAAACCAGGAGGTTGAAATTGGCACAGATACCGTTCCATACGCCAATAATGTAATCGCCAAGACATACTCATTGTTCAAGGAACTGGACTCAGCACACTCTATTCACAGAAAAAACATATATCTGACTACTAGAAACTAGAAAAGAATTTATTGATGTCTCTCTGTAAGTGACTCAAGTGGATGTACAGCACCAAGAAACACAACATTGCAAATCAGCTCCAGCCCATTATAAAAATTAATTATAAAAAGAGAAAGACAGTGAGAGAGAGAGGAATTCTTACAAAATTCAATCACGGGCTGTGAGGCAACTGGACTGACCACATCTACACTCACAGCTGAATGGGACGTAAGGCTGGACACCCTAACCCTAAACCCTAACCCTAACCCAACACTAACCCTACCTTAACCCTAACCCTAACCCAACACTAACCCTAACCCTAAACCTAAACCCTAACCCTAACCCCTAACCCTAACCCAACCCTAAGCCTAACCCTAACCCCTAGCCCTAGCCGTAACCCTAACCCTGACCCTAACCCCTAACCCTTAACCCCTAACCCCTAACCCTAACCAAGTTCACAAGTAAACTTCTCGCCAACCTGGAGAGAGTGATTTCATTTGAAAGAGTAAAGACACAATCAGCTCAGTAATTGGCCACGGGGGCTGGAGGGGCCAAGGCTAACCTGAGCTGGAGGAACGTGGGTGCCTGCATGGACGCTCAGAGGCCAAGGGCTGTTCTGAGACCTGCTTGGACACCCGTGCAGATGGAACAAAGGATCCGCCCAGTCCCACGAGGGCCCCACCGGCCCTCACGAACGCAACACCAGACTTCCCTGGTGGCGCAGTGGTTAAGAATCCACCTGCCAATGCAGGGGACACGGGTTTGAGCCCTGGTCCGGGAAGATCCCACATGCTGTGGAGCAACTAAGCCCGTGCACCACAACTACTGAGCCTGCGCTCTAGAACCCGCGAGCCCCAACTGCTGAAGCCCACGCGCTTAGAGCCTGTGCTCTGCAACAAGAGAAGCCACCGCAATGAGAAGCCCCCACTCGCCGCAACTAGAGAAAGCCTCCGGGCAGCAATGCAGACCCAACACAGCCCAAAATTAATTAATTAATTAATTAATTAATTAAGAAAAAAAAAGGCAGCACCTGGGGGCTGGCAGACTGATGCACCAAGTCTTACATCACGTCTACTTAGTATCCTGCATGTCAGGGCCATGCTGGACCTGGGGCTGCCCAGACAGAGTGGGGCCTGCATCACCCTTCCCAGGAGGGAGGGTGGAGGGAAACCCTGCATGACCTCTGAGGCCCTAAGAACCCTTGACTAAGGCTGAGCTCAATTTGAAACAGTGGGTGACCAGAGCAGACATTTCATTCATCTATCAATGAGAATCCAGCACTGGAGGAGCAGAAAACAATGGCCTCGCTCAACCTTGACGCTAATCCTGACATGGACCCTAACCCTAAACTCTGATCCTGACCCTAAGCCCTGACCTAACCTTAGCCTAACCCGTACCCTAAACCTGTACCTTACCCTAACCCATGCTCTACCCGTATCCTACCTGTACCCCAATTCTAACCCATACCCTAACACCCACTCTAACACAGAACCCTAACACCCTGAGACCAAAACCATAAACCTTAAAACCAATAAGCAAAACCATAACCATAACCAAACCATAAAATATATTCATTAACCATACCCATAAATAACTCATTAACCATAAAACTTAAACCATAACAGCAACCATAAACCATACACAGCCCCAACCCTCACACCAGCCCCAGCCCTAATGCTAACCCTCCAAACCACTTACACCAAGCCAAGTCTAATCAGATTATACAACTACAACTTGAAAAAGAAAACTGGGGAATTCTCTGGTGGCCCAGTGGTTAGGACTCTGTGCTTTCACTGCCAAGGGCTCGGGTTCGATCCCTGACTGGGGAACTAAGATCCCACAAGCCATGGGACGTGGCCAAAATAAATAAATAAGTAAAATGAAATAAAACCACTATTTTAAAAAAGATTTTAAAAATAAAGGAAAAAAACAAGAAAACTACCCCAGTACAACTTATAAATAGGAATGTAAAAATCTATCACACAATAATAGCAACATGAAACCAACAGAACTTTAAATGGATAATGCCATAAGCAAGTATCTCTACACCAGGAATTTCAGGTTGCTCAACATATGAAAAGTAAGCAATGTATTCAACCACAATAATGGTGTGAAGTAAAAACACATAATCATATCAATTAATGCAAAACATCTACAATGAAAATCCAGGGTTATTTCATGAAAAACACTCAAGAAAGCAGGAATAAAAGGAAATTTGCTCAATATGGAAAAGAGTAGTACAAAAAGCCACAGCAAACATCATGCTCAACGTTAAAGACTGAAAGATTTACTCCTGAAATCAGGAACAGGGCCAGGAAGCTGGCCTTCATCACCGTTACTCAATAGTGTACTGGAAGTTCTACCCAGAATCTTGAGGAAAGAAAGAAAAGGCATCCATGGGTGAATGGAAAAATTAAAACCGTGTCTCTTCACAGAACATAGGTCACATCATCTTATATATAAAACTACCTATAATCAGCAAAGAAATTATTTGAGCTAATCAACTCATTAATAAGCAAAGTTATAGAACAAAATATCAATTCATGAAAATCTATCTTATATGCATACGCTGGCAAAAAATAATCTGAAAAAGAATTTATGAGAACAATTCCATTTTTAAGAATGTCAACATCAATATTTAGGAGTATATTTAATCAAGGGACGAGACTTGTTTTTATGTATGTAAAGTTGTATGTTTGAAATTACTGGAAAGTCAATTACTTTTCAAAACATCATGTATGTCAACAGCATGCCAGAAAAGCAGAGAAAACATCAAACTTCCATATAGAAGCCAAGCCTTACCCAGATCCAGTTCACCCAAAGTCCACATGTCATTTAGAGGCACTGTGGGAAGGTTATATTAGGAGCCGCCGTGTTCCGTGTTGTGGACGACCTGGATATGGTAGAAACAGTGGGATTTTTGAATTCCAATTTTCCACTTCATTCCACAAAAAAACTATTAGAACTAATAAATCAATTCAGTAAAGTTGCAAAATCAATACACAGAGATCAGTTGCCTTTCTAAACACTAATAATGAACCATCAGAAAGAGAAAGAAAGCAACCCTATTTACAACTGCATTCATAAAGAACAAAATACCTGGGAATAAAGTCAACCAAGGAGGTGAAAGACCTGCACACTGAAAACTTGAAGACATTGATGAAGACATTTAAAGACACACCAATAAATGGAAAGATATCCTGTTCTCATGGAATGGAACAATTAATATTGTTAAAATATCCATGCTACCCAAAGCAGTGGACACAGTGAATGCAATCCCTTCCAAAATTCCATGGTATTTCCCCCCAAAATAGAGCAAATCCTCCTAATATCTGTGGGGAACCACAAAGGACCCCAAATAGCCAAAGAAACCCTGAAAAAAGAGAACGGGCTGGAGGCATCTCCCTCCCTGACGTCACACTCTGCTGAGAAGCTACAGTCACCAAAACAGTGTGGAACTGGCTCTAAACGGGCGCAGGGACCAGAGGAACAGGACAGAGAGACCAGAATTCAACCCACATGGACGGGGTCGGTGAATTTATGACACAGGGACCAAGGGCACACCAAGGAGCACGACACTCCCCACGATAAATGGTGTTGGGAAAACTGGACGCCCCATAACTCACGCTGGCTACCCTGCACACAAACCTGACCAAACACCCAGCTTTCCACGCCAAGCCCTCCCTCGCTCACATGAAGACGGACCCCCTCAACGGTCAGTCGCCCACAGGAAGCTTCTCCCCACTTTTCCTCACCGTCTCTTCACCTTTTCCTCAGGCATCACCTGGGTCCTCAGGAAACCTAGTTCCCCAGTCAGCGTGGACGCAGCCCCATTTTGTCCTGAAGCCGAAACCCCAGCGAGTCCTAAGGAGATGGAGACCGAGCTCCTCTCAGCAGAGACGCTGAGCCGGGCGTCCTACCCGAAGGCCCCCGCCCCCGCCCCCGCGCCTGAGGCGGCTCAACTCCTCTCAGCTGCCCTCACAATGGAGTTCCATGGAAGGAGCATGTGCTGTGGGTCAGAGAGGCGAACTCGGCGCCACCCTGTGGTCAGTGCAGGAAGTGCAGGCCGCGCCTCCCTCACAGGTCACTGGAGGCAGCGTGCCCTACTGACAGGACTGCTGAATCCATTAAACTGGAAATTCAAACGAAAATGGAGTCTCTATCCCAAAAGTTTTCTAAAAGTAGTTAAGGAACAATTAATTGGAAACCATTTGGAAGGAAGTGAATGTAGATGCAAACTTTACAACTTATACCAAATTCACTCAAAGTTATTCAGAGGCAAATTTTATTTTAGTTTATAATTTATGTTTGGCTGCATTGGGTCTTCGTTGCTGCATGTGGGCTTGCTCTGGTTGCGTCGAGCGGGGCTACTCTTCGTTGTGGTGCACGGGCTTCTCATTGCGGTGGCTTCTCTTGTGGGCGAGCACGGGCTCTAGGCGCACAGGCTTCAGTAGTTGTGCCGCGCAGGCTTGGTTGCTCTGCGGCATGTGGGAGCTTCCCGGACCAGGGCTCGAGCCCGTGTCCCCTGCATTGGCAGGCGGACTCTTAACCACTGCGTCACCAGGGAAGTCCCCACAGAAAAACTTTAAATACAAAACTATTCAAGGGGCTTCCCTGGTGGCGCAGTGGTTGAGAATCTGCCTGCTAATGCAGGGGACACGGGTTCGAGCCCTGGTCTGGGAAGCTCCCACATGCCGCGGAGCAACTAGCCCCGTGAGCCACAACTCCTGAGCCTGCGCGTCTGGAGCCTGGGCTCCGCAACAAGAGAGGCCGCGATAGTGAGAGGCCCGCGCACCGCGATGAAGAGTGGCCCCCGCTTGCCACAACTAGAGAAAGCCTTCGCACAGAAACGAAGACCCAACACAGCCAAAAATAAATTAATTAATTCATCAATTAAAAAAGAAAGCTGTCTCTCAAATTTAACTTCCAGAATATATTCAGGAAAAACGCATACGCCCTTTTTGCCCAACCAAAGAAGCGGGCAATGCAAATCAACACTACAGAGAGGTATCACTGTGAATCAGAAAAAAGGACCATCCTCACAAAGGGTAAAAACCAGATATGCAGGACAAGGAGAGGAGAAAAGGGAGCCTTGTTACGCTGAAGGGGGGAATGTAAATTGCCAACGGCCACTCTGGAGAAGTGTGCTGTGTTTCCTGAAGCATCTAAAAAACAGAGCTACAAAGCATAGGGCGCTTCCACTCATGGGCCTATATGTTGGCAAAACCAAAAATCCACAGGATGCAGGCACCCCGTTTACTGCTGCTATGTTTACAACAGCCTCGACTTGGGTACAACTTCATAGTTCTTGGAAGGAAAAAACGGTGAAAGAAAATTTGGTACTTAAGCACAACGGAATATTACTCAGCCCTGAAATCAATGAAATGAGGCCAGTTGCAGCAACTCAGGGGGACTTATGTATGGTCATTGAGAGTGAAATCAGTTAGACAGCAAGAGAAACTTATCATATCACTTATAAAGGGAATCTAAAAATCGCCAACCGTGAACTGAATTACAAACAGAACACCATCACACATTTACAAAACACACTTATGGCTGCTTAAGGGGAAAAGTGTGGTGCGGTGATGCATAAACCAGGAGGTTGAAATTGGCACAGATACCGTTCCATACGCCAATAATGTAATCGCCAAGACATACTCATGGTTCAAGGAACTGGACTCAGCACACTCTATTCACAGAAAAAACATATATCTGACTACTAGAAACTAGAAAAGAATTTATTGATGTCTCTCTGTAAGTGACTCAAGTGGATGTACAGCACCAAGAAACACAACATTGCAAATCAGCTCCAGCCCATTATAAAAATTAATTATAAAAAGAGAAAGACAGTGAGAGAGAGAGGAATTCTCACAAAATTCAATCAGGGGCTGTGAGGCAACTGGACTGACCACATCTACACTCACAGCTGAATGGGACGTAAGGCTGGACACCCTAACCCTAAACCCTAACCCTAACCCAACCCTAACCCTACCTTAACCCTAACCCTAACCCAACACTAACCCTAACCCTAAACCTAAACCCTAACCCTAACCCCTAACCCTAACCCAACCCTAAGCCTAACCCTAACCCCTAGCCCTAGCCCTAACCCTAACCCTGACCCTAACCCCTAACCCTTAACCCCTAACCCCTAACCCTAACCAAGTTCACAAGTAAACTTCTCGCCAACCTGGAGAGAGTGATTTCATTTGAAAGAGTAAAGACACAATCAGCTCAGTAATTGGCCACGGGGGCTGGAGGGGCCAAGGCTAACCTGAGCTGGAGGAACGTGGGTGCCTGCCTGGACGCTCAGAGGCCAAGGGCTGTTCTGAGACCTGCTTGGACACCCGTGCAGATGGAACAAAGGATCCGCCCAGTCCCACGAGGGCCCCACCGGCCCTCACGAACGCAACACCAGACTTCCCTGGTGGCGCAGTGGTTAAGAATCCACCTGCCAATGCAGGGGACACGGGTTTGAGCCCTGGTCCGGGAAGATCCCACATGCTGTGGAGCAACTAAGCCCGTGCACCACAACTACTGAGCCTGCGCTCTAGAACCCGCGAGCCCCAACTGCTGAAGCCCACGCGCTTAGAGCCTGGGCTCTGCAACAAGAGAAGCCACCGCAATGAGAAGCCCCCACTCGCCGCAACTAGAGAAAGCCTCCGGGCAGCAATGCAGACCCAACACAGCCCAAAATTAATTAATTAATTAATTAAGGGGAAAAAAAAGGCAGCACCTGGGGGCTGGCAGACTGAGGCACCAAGTCTTACATCACGTCTACTTAGTATCCTGCATGTCAGGGCCATGCTGGACCTGGGGCTGCCCAGACAGAGTGGGGCCTGCATCACCCTTCCCAGGAGGGAGGGTGGAGGGAAACCCTGCATGACCTCTGAGGCCCTAAGAACCCTTGACTAAGGCTGAGCTCAATTTGAAACAGTGGGTGACCAGAGCAGACATTTCATTCGTCTATCAATGAGAATCCAGCACTGGAGGAGCAGCAAACAATGGCCTCGCTCAACCTTGACGCTAATCCTGACATGGACCCTAACCCTAAACTCTGATCCTGACCCTAAGCCCTGACCTAACCTTAGCCTAACCCGTACCCTAAACCTGTACCTTACCCTAACCCATGCTCTACCCGCATCCTACCTGTACCCCAATTCTCACCCATACCCTAACACCCACTCTAACACAGAACCCTAACACCCTGAGACCAAAACCATAAACCTTAACCAATAAGCAAAACCATAACCATAACCAAACCATAAAATATAGTCATTAACCATACCCATAAATAACTCATTAACCATAAAACTTAAACCATAACAGCAACCATGAACCATACACAGCCCCAACCCTCACACCAGCCCCAGCCCTAATGCTAACCCTCCAAACCACTTACACCAAGCCAAGTCTAATCAGATTATACAAATACATCTCGAAAAAGAAAACTGGGGAATACTCTGGTGGCCCAGTGGTTAGGACTCTGTGCTTTCACTGCCAAGGGCTCGGGTTCGATCCCTGACTGGGGAACTAAGATCCCACAAGCCATGGGACGTGGCCAAAATAAATAAATAAGTAAAATGAAATAAAACCACTATTTTAAAAAAGATTTTAAAAATAAAGGAAAAAAACAAGAAAACTACCCCAGTACAACTTATAAATAGGAATGTAAAAATCTATCACACAATAATAGCAACATGAAACCAACAGAACTTTAAATGGATAATGCCATAAGCAAGTATCTCTACACCAGGAATTTCAGGTTGCTCAACATATGAAAAGTAAGCAATGTATTCAACCACAATAATGGTGTGAAGTAAAAACACATAATCATATCAATTAATGCAAAAAATCTACAATGAAAATCCAGGGTTATTTCATGAAAAACACTCAAGAAAGCAGGAATAAAAGGAAATTTGCTCAATATGGAAAAGAGTAGTACAAAAAGCCACAGCAAACATCATGCTCAACGTTAAAGACTGAAAGATTTACTCCTGAAATCAGGAACAGGGCCAGGAAGCTGGCCTTCATCACCGTTACTCAATAGTGTACTGGAAGTTCTACCCAGAATCTTGAGGAAAGAAAGAAAAGGCATCCATGGGTGAATGGAAAAATTAAAACCGTGTCTCTTCACAGAACATAGGTCACATCATCTTATATATAAAACTACCTATAATCAGCAAAGAAATTATTTGAGCTAATCAACTCATTAATAAGCAAAGTTATAGAACAAAATATCAATTCATGAAAATCTATCTTATATGCATACGCTGGCAAAAAATAATCTGAAAAATAATTTATGAGAACAATTCCATTTTTAAGAATGTCAACATCAATATTTAGGAGTATATTTAATCAAAGTACAAAACTTGTTTTTATGTATGTAAAGTTGTATGTTTGAAATTACTGGAAAGTCAATTACTTTTCAAAACATCATGTATGTCAACAGCATGCCAGAAAAGCAGAGAAAACATCAAACTTCCATATAGAAGCCAAGCCTTACCCAGATCCAGTTCACCCAAAGTCCACATGTCATTTAGAGGCACTGTGGGAAGGTTATATTAGGAGCCGCCGTGTTCCGTGTTGTGGACGACCTGGATATGGTAGAAAGAGTGGGATTTTTGAATTCCAATTTTCCACTTCATTCCACAAAAAAACTATTAGAACTAATAAATCAATTCAGTAAAGTTGCAAAATCAATACACAGAAATCAGTTGCCTTTCTAAACACTAATAATGAACCATCAGAAAGAGAAAGAAAGCAACCCTATTTACAACTGCATCAAAAAGAACAAAATACCTGGGAATAAAGTCAACCAAGGAGGTGAAAGACCTGCACACTGAAAACTTGAAGACATTGAGGAAGACATTGAAAGACACACCAATAAATGGAAAGATATCCTGTTCTCATGGAATGGAACAATTAATATTGTTAAAATATCCATGCTACCCGAAGCAGTGGACACAGTGAATGCAATCCCTCCCAAAATTCCATGGTATTTCCCCCCAAAATAGAGCAAATCCTCCTAATATCTGTGGGGAACCACAAAGGACCCCAAATAGCCAAAGAAACCCTGAAAAAAGAGAACGGGCTGGAGGCATCTCCCTCCCTGACGTCACACTCTGCTGAGAAGCTACAGTCACCAAAACAGTGTGGAACTGGCTCAAAACGGGCACAGGGACCAGAGGAACAGGACAGAGAGACCAGAATTCAACCCACATGGACGGGGTCGGTGAATTTATGACACAGGGACCAAGGGCACACCAAGGAGCACGACACTCCCCACGATAAATGGTGCTGGGAAAACTGGACGCCCCATAACTCACGCTGGCTACCCTGCACACAAACCTGACCAAACACCCAGCTTTCCACGCCAAGCCCTCCCTCGCTCACATGAAGACGGACCCCCTCAACGGTCAGTCGCCCACAGGAAGCTTCTCCCCACTTTTCCTCACTGTCTCTTCACCTTTTCCTCAGGCATCACCTGGGTCCTCAGGAAACCTAGTTCCCCAGTCAGCGTGGACGCAGCCCCATTTTGTCCTGAAGCCGAAACCCCAGCGAGTCCTAAGGAGACGGAGACCGAGCTCCTCTCAGCAGAGACGCTGAGCCGGGCGTCCTACCCGAAGGCCCCCGCCCCCGCCCCCGCGCCTGAGGCGGCTCAACTCCTCTCAGCTGCCCTCACAATGGAGTTCCATGGAAGGAGCATGTGCTGTGGGTCAGAGAGGCGAACTCGGCGCCACCCTGTGGTCAGTGCAGGAAGTGCAGGCCGCGCCTCCCTCACAGGTCACTGGAGGCAGCGTGCCCTACTGACAGGACTGCTGAATCCATTAAACTGGAAATTCAAACGAAAATGGAGTCTCTATCCCAAAAGTTTTCTAAAAGTAGTTAAGGAACAATTAATTGGAAACCATTTGGAATGAAGTGAATGTAGATGCAAACTTTACAACTTATACCAAATTCACTCAAAGTTATTCAGAGGCAAATTTTATTTTAGTTTATAATTTATGTTTGGCTGCATTGGGTCTTCGTTGCTGCATGTGGGCTTGCTCTAGTTGCGTCGAGCGGGGCTACTCTTCGTTGTGGTGCACGGGCTTCTCATTGCGGTGGCTTCTCTTGTGGGCGAGCACGGGCTCTAGGTGCGCAGGCTTCAGTAGTTGTGCCGCGCAGGGTTGGTTGCTCTGCGGCATGTGGGAGCTTCCCGGACCAGGGCTCGAGCCCGTGTCCCCTGCATTGGCAGGCGGACTCTTAACCACTGCGTCACCAGGGAAGTTCCCACAGACAAACTTTAAATACAAAACTATTCAAGGGGCTTCCCTGGTGGCGCAGTGGTTGAGAATCTGCCTGCTAATGCAGCGGACACGGGTTCGAGCCCTGGTCTGGGAAGCTCCCACATGCCGCGGAGCAACTAGCCCCGTGAGCCACAACTCCTGAGCCTGCGCGTCTGGAGCCTGTGCTCCGCAACAAGAGAGGCCGCGATAGTGAGAGGCCCGCGCACCGCGATGAAGAGTGGCCCCCGCTTGCCACAACTAGAGAAAGCCTTCGCACAGAAACGAAGACCCAACACAGCCAAAAATAAATTAATTAATTCATCAATTAAAAAAGAAAGCTGTCTCTCAAATTTAACTTCCAGAATATATTCAGGAAAAACGCATACGCCCTTTTTGCCCAACCAAAGAAGCGGGCAATGCAAATCAACACTACAGAGAGGTATCACTTCGAATCAGAAAAAAGGACCATCCTCACAAAGGGTAAAAACCAGATATGCAGGACAAGGAGAGGAGAAAAGGGAGCCTTGTTACGCTGAAGGGGGGAATGTAAATTGCCAACGGCCACTCTGGAGAAGTGTGCTGTGTTTCCTGAAGCATCTAAAAAACACAGCTACAAGGCATAGGGCGCTTCCACTCATGGGCCTATATGTCGGCAAAACCAAAAATCCACAGGATGCAGGTACCCCGTTTACTGCTGCTATGTTTACAACAGCCTCGACTTGGGTACAACTTAATAGTCCTTGGAAGGAAAAAACGGTGAAAGAAAATTTGGTACTTAAGCACAACGGAATATTACTCAGCCCTGAAATCAATGAAATGAGGCCAGTTGCAGCAACTCAGGGGGACTTATGTATGGTCATTGAGAGTGAAATAAGTTAGACAGTAAGAGAAACTTATCATAAGATATCACTTATAAAGGGAATCTAAAAATCGCCAACCATGAACTGAATTACAAACAGAACACCATCACACATTTACAAAACACACTTACGGCTGCTTAAGGGGAAAAGTGTGGTGCGGTGATGCATAAACCAGGAGGTTGAAATTGGCACAGATACCGTTCCATACGCCAATAATGTAATCGCCAAGACATACTCATGGTTCAAGGAACTGGACTCAGCACACTCTATTCACAGAAAAAACATATATCTGACTACTAGAAACTAGAAAAGAATTTATTGATGTCTCTCTGTAAGTGACTCAGGTGGATGTACAGCACCAAGAAACACAACATTGCAAATCAGCTACACCCCCTTATAAAAATTAATTATAAAAAAAGAAAGACAGTGAGAGAGAGAGGAATTCTCACAAAATTCAATCAGGGGCTGTGATGCAACTGGACTGACCACATCTACACTCACAGCTCAATGGGACGTAAGGCTGGACACCCTAACCCTAAACCCTAACCCGAACCCTAACCCAACCCTAACCCTACCTTAACCGTAACCCTAACCCAACACTAACCCTAACCCTAAACCTAAACCCTAACCCTAACCCAACCCTACGCCTAACCCTAACCCCTAGCCCTAGCCCTAGCCCTAACCCTGACCCTAACCCCTAACCCTTAACCCCTAACCCCTAACCCTACCCAAGTTCACAAGTAAACTTCTCGCCCACCTGGAGAGAGCGATTTAATTTGAAAGAGTAAAGACACAATCAGCTCAGTAATTGGCCACGGGGGCTGCAGGGGCCAAGGCTAACCTGAGCTGGAGGAACGTGGGTGCCTGCCTGGATGCTCAGAGGCCAAGGGCTGTCCTGAGACCTGCTTGGACACCCGTGCAGATGGAACATAGGATCCGTCCAGTCCCAGGAGGGCCCCACCAGCCCTCACGAACGCAACACCAGACTTCCCTGGTGGCGCAGTGGTTAAGAATCCACCTGCCAATGCAGGGGACACGGGTTTGAGCCCTGGTCCGGGAAGATCCCACATGCTGTGGAGCAACTAAGCCCGTGCACCACAACTACTGAGCCTGCGCTCTAGAACCCGCGAGCCCCAACTGCTGAAGCCCACGCGCTTAGAGCCTGTGCTCCGCAACAAGAGAAGCCACCGCAATGAGAAGCCCCCGCTCGCCGCAACTAGAGAAAGCCTCCGTGCAGCAATGCAGACCCAACACAGCCCAAAATTAATTAATTAATTAATTAAGGGAAAAAAAAAGGCAGCACCTGGGGACTGGCAGACTGAGGCACCAAGTCTTACATCACGTCTACTTAGTATCCTGCATGTCAGGGCCATGCTGGACCTGGGGCTGCCCAGACAGAGTGGGGCCTGCATCACCCTTCCCAGGAGGGAGGGTGGAGGGAAACCCTGCATGACCTCTGAGGCCCTAAGAACCCTTGACTAAGGCTGAGCTCAATTTGAAACAGTGGGTGACCAGAGCAGACATTTCATTCGTCTATCAATGAGAATCCAGCACTGGAGGAGCAGCAAACAATGGCCTCGCTCAACCTTGACGCTAATCCTGACATGGACCCTAACCCTAAACTCTGATCCTGACCCTAAGCCCTGACCTAACCTTAGCCTAACCCGTACCCTAAACCTGTACCTTACCCTAACCCATGCTCTACCCGCATCCTACCTGTACCCCAATTCTCACCCATACCCTAACACCCACTCTAACACAGAACCCTAACACCCTGAGACCAAAACCATAAACCTTAACCAATAAGCAAAACCATAACCATAACCAAACCATAAAATATAGTCATTAACCATACCCATAAATAACTCATTAACCATAAAACTTAAACCATAACAGCAACCATAAACCATACACAGCCCCAACCCTCACACCAGCCCCAGCCCTAATGCTAACCCTCCAAACCACTTACACCAAGCCAAGTCTAATCAGATTATACAAATACATCTCGAAAAAGAAAACTGGGGAATACTCTGGTGGCCCAGTGGTTAGGACTCTGTGCTTTCACTGCCAAGGGCTCGGGTTCGATCCCTGACTGGGGAACTAAGATCCCACAAGCCATGGGACGTGGCCAAAATAAATAAATAATTAAAATGAAATAAAACCACTATTTTAAAAAAGATTTTAAAAATAAAGGAAAAAAACAAGAAAACTACCCCAGTACAACTTACAAATATGAACGTAAAAATCTATCACACAATGATAGCAACATGAAACCAACAGAACTTTAAATGGATAATGCCATAAGCAAGTATCTCTACACCAGAAATTTCAGGTTGCTCAACATATGAAAAGTAAGCAATGTATTCAACCACAATAATGGTGTGAAGTAAAAACACATAATCATATCAATTAATGCAAAAAATCTACAATGAAAATCCAGTGTTATTTCATGAAAAACACTCAAGAAAGCAGGAATAAAAGGAAATTTGCTCAATATGGAAAAGAGTAGTACAGAAAGCCACAGCAAACATCATGCTCAACGTTAAAGACTGAAAGATTTACTCCTGAAATCAGGAACAGGGCCAGGAAGCTGGCCTTCATCACCGTTACTCAATAGTGTACTGGAAGTTCTACCCAGAATCTTGAGGAAAGAAAGAAAAGGCATCCATGGGTGAATGGAAAAATTAAAACCGTGTCTCTTCACAGAACATAGGTCACATCATCTTATATATAAGACTACCTATAATCAGCAAAGAAATTATTTGAGCTAATCAACTCATTAATAAGCAAAGTTATAGAACAAAATATCAATTCATGAAAATCTATCTTATATGCATACACTGGCAAAAAATAATCTGAAAAAGAATTTATGAGAACAATTCCATTTTTAAGAATGTCAACATCAATATTTAGGAGTATATTTAATCAAGGTACGAGACTTGTTTTTATGTATGTAAAGTTGTATGTTTGAAATTACTGGAAAGTCAATTACTTTTCAAAACATCATGTATGTCAACAGCATGCCAGAAAAGCAGAGAAAACATCAAACTTCCATATAGAAGCCAAGCCTTACCCAGATCCAGTTCACCCAAAGTCCACATGTCATTTAGAGGCACTGTGGGAAGGTTATATTAGGAGCCGCTGTCCTCCGTGTTGTGGACGACCTGGATATGGTAGAAACAGTGGGATTTTTGAATTCCAATTTTCCACTTCATTCCACAAAAAAACTATTAGAACTAATAAATCAATTCAGTAAAGTTGCAAAATCAATACACAGAGATCAGTTGCCTTTCTAAACACTAATAATGAACCATCAGAAAGAGAAACAAAGCAACCCTATTTACAACTGCATTCAAAAAGAACAAAATACCTGGGAATAAAGTCAACCAAGGAGGTGAAAGACCTGCACACTGAAAACTTGAAGACATTGAGGAAGACATTGCAAAACACACCAATAAATGGAAAGATATCCTGTTCTCATGGAATGGAACAATTAATATTGTTAAAATATCCATGCTACCCAAAGCAGTGGACACAGTGAATGCAATCCCTCCCAAAATTCCATGGTATTTTCCCCCAAAATAGAGCAAATCCTCCTAATATCTGTGGGGAACCACAAAGGACCCCAAATAGCCAAAGAAACCCTGAAAAAAGAGAACGGGCTGGAGGCATCTCCCTCCCTGACGTCACACTCTGCTGAGAAGCTACAGTCACCAAAACAGTGTGGAACTGGCTCTAAACGGGCACAGGGACCAGAGGAACAGGCCAGAGAGACCAGAATTCAACCCACACGGACGGGGTCGGTGAATTTATGACACAGGGACCAAGGACACACCAAGGAGCACGACACGCCCCACGATAAATGGTGCTGGGAAAACTGGACGCCCCATAACTCACGCTGGCTACCCTGCACACAAACCTGACCAAACACCCAGCTTTCCACGCCAAGCCCTCCCTCGCTCACACGAAGACGGACCCCCTCAACGGTCAGTCGCCCACAGGAAGCTTCTCCCCACTTTTCCTCACCGTCTCTTCACCTTTTCCTCAGGCATCACCTGGGTCCTCAGGAAACCTAGTTCCCTAGTCAGCGTGGAGGCAGCCCCACTTTGTCCTGAAGCCGAAACCCCAGCGAGTCCTGAGGAGATGGAGACCGAGCTCTCAGCAGAGAAGCAGAGCCGGGCGTCCTACCTGAAGGCCCCCGCCCCCGCCCCCGCCCCCGCGCCTGAGGCGGCTCAACTCCTCTCAGCTGCCCTCACAATCGAGTTCCATGGAAGGAGCATGCGCTGTGGGTCAGAGAGGCGAACTCGGCGCCACCCTGTGGTCAGTGCAGGAAGTGCAGGCCGCGCCTCCCTCACAGGTCACTGGAGGCAGCATGCCCTACTGACAGGACTGCTGAATCCATTAAACTGGAAATTCAAACGAAAATGGAGTCTCTATCCCAAAAGTTTTCTAAAAGTAGTTAAGGAACAATTAATTGGAAACCATTTGGAATGAAGTGAATGTAGATGCAAACTTTACAACTTATACCAAATTCACTCAAAGTTATTCAGAGGCAAATTTTATTTTAGTTTATAATTTATGTTTGGCTGCATTGGGTCTTCGTTGCTGCATGTGGGCTTGCTCTAGTTGCGTCGAGCGGGGCTACTCTTCGTTGTGGTGCACGGGCTTCTCATTGCGGTGGCTTCTCTTGTGGGCGAGCACGGGCTCTAGGTGCGCAGGCTTCAGTAGTTGTGCCGCGCAGGCTTGGTTGCTCTGCGGCATGTGGGAGCTTCCCGGACCAGGGCTCGAGCCCGTGTCCCCTGCATTGGCAGGCGGACTCTTAACCACTGCGTCACCAGGGAAGTCCCCACAGACAAACTTTAAATACAAAACTATTCAAGGGGCTTCCCTGGTGGCGCAGTGGTTGAGAATCTGCCTGCTAATGCAGGGGACACGGGTTCGAGCCCTGGTCTGGGAAGCTCCCACATGCCGCGGAGCAACTAGCCCCGTGAGCCACAACTCCTGAGCCTGCGCGTCTGGAGCCTTTGCTCCGCAACAAGAGAGGCCGCGATAGTGAGAGGCCCGCGCACCGCGATGAAGAGTGGCCCCCGCTTGCCACAACTAGAGAAAGCCTTCGCACAGAAACGAAGACCCAACACAGCCAAAAATAAATTAATTAATTCATCAATTAAAAAAGAAAGCTGTCTCTCAAATTTAACTTCCAGAATATATTCAGGAAAAACGCATACGCCCTTTTTGCCCAACCAAAGAAGTGGGCAATGCAAATCAACACTACAGAGAGGTATCACTTCGAATCAGAAAAAAGGACCATCCTCACAAAGGGTAAAAACCAGATATGCAGGACAAGGAGAGGAGAAAAGGGAGCCTTGTTACGCTGAAGGGGGGAATGTAAATTGCCAACGGCCACTCTGGAGAAGTGTGCTGTGTTTCCTGAAGCATCTAAAAAACACAGCTACAAGGCATAGGGCGCTTCCACTCATGGGCCTATATGTCGGCAAAACCAAAAATCCACAGGATGCAGGTACCCCGTTTACTGCTGCTATGTTTACAACAGCCTCGACTTGGGTACAACTTAATAGTCCTTGGAAGGAAAAAACGGTGAAAGAAAATTTGGTACTTAAGCACAACGGAATATTACTCAGCCCTGAAATCAATGAAATGAGGCCAGTTGCAGCAACTCAGGGGGACTTATGTATGGTCATTGAGAGTGAAATAAGTTAGACAGCAAGAGAAACTTATCATAAGATATCACTTATAAAGGGAATCTAAAAATCGCCAACCATGAACTGAATTACAAACAGAACACCATCACACATTTACAAAACACACTTACGGCTGCTTAAGGGGAAAAGTGTGGTGCGGTGATGCATAAACCAGGAGGTTGAAATTGGCACAGATACCGTTCCATACGCCAATAATGTAATCGCCAAGACATACTCATGGTTCAAGGAACTGGACTCAGCACACTCTATTCACAGAAAAAACATATATCTGACTACTAGAAACTAGAAAAGAATTTATTGATGTCTCTCTGTAAGTGACTCAGGTGGATGTACAGCACCAAGAAACACAACATTGCAAATCAGCTACACCCCATTATGAAAATTAATTATAAAAAAAGAAAGACAGTGAGAGAGAGAGGAATTCTCACAAAATTCAATCAGGGGCTGTGATGCAACTGGACTGACCACATCTACACTCACAGCTCAATGGGACGTAAGGCTGGACACCCTAACCCTAAACCCTAACCCGAACCCTAACCCAACCCTAACCCTACCTTAACCGTAACCCTAACCCAACACTAACCCTAACCCTAAACCTAAACCCTAACCCTAACCCAACCCTACGCCTAACCCTAACCCCTAGCCCTAGCCCTAGCCCTAACCCTGACCCTAACCCCTAACCCTTAACCCCTAACCCCTAACCCTACCCAAGTTCACAAGTAAACTTCTCGCCCACCTGGAGAGAGCGATTTAATTTGAAAGAGTAAAGACACAATCAGCTCAGTAATTGGCCACGGGGGCTGCAGGGGCCAAGGCTAACCTGAGCTGGAGGAACGTGGGTGCCTGCCTGGATGCTCAGAGGCCAAGGGCTGTCCTGAGACCTGCTTGGACACCCGTGCAGATGGAACATAGGATCCGTCCAGTCCCAGGAGGGCCCCACCAGCCCTCACGAACGCAACACCAGACTTCCCTGGTGGCGCAGTGGTTAAGAATCCACCTGCCAATGCAGGGGACACGGGTTTGAGCCCTGGTCCGGGAAGATACCACATGCTGTGGAGCAACTAAGCCCGTGCACCACAACTACTGAGCCTGCGCTCTAGAACCCGCGAGCCCCAACTGCTGAAGCCCACGCGCTTAGAGCCTGTGCTCCGCAACAAGAGAAGCCACCGCAATGAGAAGCCCCCACTCGCCGCAACTAGAGAAAGCCTCCGTGCAGCAATGCAGACCCAACACAGCCCAAAATTAATTAATTAATTAATTAATTAAGGGAAAAAAAAAGGCAGCACCTGGGGACTGGCAGACTGAGGCACCAAGTCTTACATCACGTCTACTTAGTATCCTGCATGTCAGGGCCATGCTGGACCTGGGGCTGCCCAGACAGAGTGGGGCCTGCATCACCCTTCCCAGGAGGGAGGGTGGAGGGAAACCCTGCATGACCTCTGAGGCCCTAAGAACCCTTGACTAAGGCTGAGCTCAATTTGAAACAGTGGGTGACCAGAGCAGACATTTCATTCGTCTATCAATGAGAATCCAGCACTGGAGGAGCAGCAAACAATGGCCTCGCTCAACCTTGACGCTAATCCTGACATGGACCCTAACCCTAAACTCTGATCCTGACCCTAAGCCCTGACCTAACCTTAGCCTAACCCGTACCCTAAACCTGTACCTTACCCTAACCCATGCTCTACCCGCATCCTACCTGTACCCCAATTCTCACCCATACCCTAACACCCACTCTAACACAGAACCCTAACACCCTGAGACCAAAACCATAAACCTTAACCAATAAGCAAAACCATAACCATAACCAAACCATAAAATATAGTCATTAACCATACCCATAAATAACTCATTAACCATAAAACTTAAACCATAACAGCAACCATAAACCATACACAGCCCCAACCCTCACACCAGCCCCAGCCCTAATGCTAACCCTCCAAACCACTTACACCAAGCCAAGTCTAATCAGATTATACAAATACATCTCGAAAAAGAAAACTGGGGAATACTCTGGTGGCCCAGTGGTTAGGACTCTGTGCTTTCACTGCCAAGGGCTCGGGTTCGATCCCTGACTGGGGAACTAAGATCCCACAAGCCATGGGACATGGCCAAAATAAATAAATAATTAAAATGAAATAAAACCACTATTTTAAAAAAGATTTTAAAAATAAAGGAAAAAAACAAGAAAACTACCCCAGTACAACTTACAAATATGAACGTAAAAATCTATCACACAATAATAGCAACATGAAACCAACAGAACTTTAAATGGATAATGCCATAAGCAAGTATCTCTACACCAGAAATTTCAGGTTGCTCAACATATGAAAAGTAAGCAATGTATTCAACCACAATAATGGTGTGAAGTAAAAACACATAATCATATCAATTAATGCAAAAAATCTACAATGAAAATCCAGTGTTATTTCATGAAAAACACTCAAGAAAGCAGGAATAAAAGGAAATTTGCTCAATATGGAAAAGGGTAGTACAAAAAGCCACAGCAAACATCATGCTCAACGTTAAAGACTGAAAGATTTACTCCTGAAATCAGGAACAGGGCCAGGAAGCTGGCCTTCATCACCGTTACTCAATAGTGTACTGGAAGTTCTACCCAGAATCTTGAGGAAAGAAAGAAAAGGCATCCATGGGTGAATGGAAAAATTAAAACCGTGTCTCTTCACAGAACATAGGTCACATCATCTTATATATAAGACTACCTATAATCAGCAAAGAAATTATTTGAGCTAATCAACTCATTAATAAGCAAAGTTATAGAACAAAATATCAATTCATGAAAATCTATCTTATATGCATACGCTGGCAAAAAATAATCTGAAAAAGAATTTATGAGAACAATTCCATTTTTAAGAATGTCAACATCAATATTTAGGAGTATATTTAATCAAGGTACGAGACTTGTTTTTATGTATGTAAAGTTGTATGTTTGAAATTACTGGAAAGTCAATTACTTTTCAAAACATCATGTATGTCAACAGCATGCCAGAAAAGCAGAGAAAACATCAAACTTCCATATAGAAGCCAAGCCTTACCCAGATCCAGTTCACCCAAAGTCCACATGTCATTTAGAGGCACTGTGGGAAGGTTATATTAGGAGCCGCTGTCCTCCGTGTTGTGGACGACCTGGATATGGTAGAAACAGTGGGATTTTTGAATTCCAATTTTCCACTTCATTCCACAATAAAACTATTAGAACTAATAAATCAATTCAGTAAAGTTGCAAAATCAATACACAGAGATCAGTTGCCTTTCTAAACACTAATAATGAACCATCAGAAAGAGAAACAAAGCAACCCTATTTACAACTGCATTCAAAAAGAACAAAATACCTGGGAATAAAGTCAACCAAGGAGGTGAAAGACCTGCACACTGAAAACTTGAAGACATTGATGAAGACATTGCAAAACACACCAATAAATGGAAAGATATCCTGTTCTCATGGAATGAAACAATTAATATTGTTAAAATATCCATGCTACCCAAAGCAGTGGACACAGTGAATGCAATCCCTCCCAAAATTCCATGGTATTTTCCCCCAAAATAGAGCAAATCCTCCTAATATCTGTGGGGAACCACAAAGGACCCCAAATAGCCAAAGAAACCCTGAAAAAAGAGAACGGGCTGGAGGCATCTCCCTCCCTGACGTCACACTCTCCTGAGAAGCTACAGTCACCAAAACAGTGTGGAACTGGCTCTAAACGGGCACAGGGACCAGAGGAACAGGCCAGAGAGACCAGAATTCAACCCACACGGACGGGGTCGGTGAATTTATGACACAGGGACCAAGGACACACCAAGGAGCACGACACGCCCCACGATAAATGGTGCTGGGAAAACTGGACGCCCCATAACTCACGCTGGCTACCCTGCACACAAACCTGACCAAACACCCAGCTTTCCACGCCAAGCCCTCCCTCGCTCACACGAAGACGGACCCCCTCAACGGTCAGTCGCCCACAGGAAGCTTCTCCCCACTTTTCCTCACCGTCTCTTCACCTTTTCCTCAGGCATCACCTGGGTCCTCAGGAAACCTAGTTCCCTAGTCAGCGTGGAGGCAGCCCCACTTTGTCCTGAAGCCGAAACCCCAGCGAGTCCTGAGGAGATGGAGACCGAGCTCTCAGCAGAGAAGCAGAGCCGGGCGTCCTACCTGAAGGCCCCCGCCCCCACCCCCGCCCCCGCGCCTGAGGAGGCTCAACTCCTCTCAGCTGCCCTCACAATCGAGGTCCATGGAACGAGCATGCGCTGTGGGTCAGAGAGGCGAACTCGGCGCCACCCTGTGGTCAGTGCAGGAAGTGCAGGCCGCGCCTCCCTCACAGGTCACTGGAGGCAGCGTGCCCTACTGACAGGACTGCTGAATCCATTGAACTGGAAATTCAAACGAAAATGGAGTCTCTATCCCAAAAGTTTTCTAAAAGTAGTTAAGGAACAATTAATTGGAAACCATTTGGAATGAAGTGAATGTAGATGCAAACTTTACAACTTATACCAAATTCACTCAAAGTTATTCAGAGGCAAATTTTATTTTAGTTTATAATTTATGTTTGGCTGCATTGGGTCTTCGTTGCTGCATGTGGGCTTGCTCTAGTTGCGTCGAGCGGGGCTACTCTTCGTTGTGGTGCACGGGCTTCTCATTGCGGTGGCTTCTCTTGTGGGCGAGCACGGGCTCTAGGTGCGCAGGCTTCAGTAGTTGTGCCACGCAGGCTTGGTTGCTCTGCGGCATGTGGGAGCTTCCCGGACCAGGGCTCGAGCCCGTGTCCCCTGCATTGGCAGGCGGACTCTTAACCACTGCGTCACCAGGGAAGTCCCCACAGACAAACTTTAAATACAAAACTATTCAAGGGGCTTCCCTGGTGGCGCAGTGGTTGAGAATCTGCCTGCTAATGCAGGGGACACGGGTTCGAGCCCTGGTCTGGGAAGCTCCCACATGCCGCGGAGCAACTAGCCCCGTGAGCCACAACTCCTGAGCCTGCGCGTCTGGAGCCTGTGCTCCGCAACAAGAGAGGCCGCGATAGTGAGAGGCCCGCGCACCGCGATGAAGAGTGGCCCCCGCTTGCCACAACTAGAGAAAGCCTTCGCACAGAAACGAAGACCCAACACAGCCAAAAATAAATTAATTAATTCATCAATTAAAAAAGAAAGCTGTCTCTCAAATTTAACTTCCAGAATATATTCAGGAAAAACGCATACGCCCTTTTTGCCCAACCAAAGAAGCGGGCAATGCAAATCAACACTACAGAGAGGTATCACTTCGAATCAGAAAAAAGGACCATCCTCACAAAGGGTAAAAACCAGATATGCAGGACAAGGAGAGGAGAAAAGGGAGCCTTGTTACGCTGAAGGGGGGAATGTAAATTGCCAACGGCCACTCTGGAGAAGTGTGCTGTGTTTCCTGAAGCATCTAAAAAACAGAGCTACAAAGCATAGGGCGCTTCCACTCATGGGCCTATATGTCGGCAAAACCAAAATTCCACAGGATGCAGGTACCCCGTTTACTGCTGCTATGTTTACAACAGCCTCGACTTGGGTACAACTTAATAGTCCTTGGAAGGAAAAAACGGTGAAAGAAAATTTGGTACTTAAGCACAACGGAATATTACTCAGCCCTGAAATCAATGAAATGAGGCCAGTTGCAGCAACTCAGGGGGACTTATGTATGGTCATTGAGAGTGAAATAAGTTAGACAGCAAGAGAAACTTATCATAAGATATCACTTATAAAGGGAATCTAAAAGTCGCCAACCATGAACTGAATTACAAACAGAACACCATCACACATTTACAAAACACACTTACGGCTGCTTAAGGGGAAAAGTGTGGTGCGGTGATGCATAAACCAGGAGGTTGAAATTGGCACAGATACCGTTCCATACGCCAATAATGTAATCGCCAAGACATACTCATGGTTCAAGGAACTGGACTCAGCACACTCTATTCACAGAAAAAACATATATCTGACTACTAGAAACTAGAAAAGAATTTATTGATGTCTCTCTGTAAGTGACTCAGGTGGATGTACAGCACCAAGAAACACAACATTGCAAATCAGCTACACCCCATTATGAAAATTAATTATAAAAAAAGAAAGACAGTGAGAGAGAGAGGAATTCTCACAAAATTCAATCAGGGGCTGTGATGCAACTGGACTGACCACATCTACACTCACAGCTCAATGGGACGTAAGGCTGGACACCCTAACCCTAAACCCTAACCCGAACCCTAACCCAACCCTAACCCTACCTTAACCGTAACCCTAACCCAACACTAACCCTAACCCTAAACCTAAACCCTAACCCTAACCCAACCCTACGCCTAACCCTAACCCCTAGCCCTAGCCCTAGCCCTAACCCTGACCCTAACCCCTAACCCTTAACCCCTAACCCCTAACCCTACCCAAGTTCACAAGTAAACTTCTCGCCCACCTGGAGAGAGCGATTTAATTTGAAAGAGTAAAGACACAATCAGCTCAGTAATTGGCCACGGGGGCTGCAGGGGCCAAGGCTAACCTGAGCTGGAGGAACGTGGGTGCCTGCCTGGATGCTCAGAGGCCAAGGGCTGTCCTGAGACCTGCTTGGACACCCGTGCAGATGGAACATAGGATCCGTCCAGTCCCAGGAGGGCCCCACCAGCCCTCACGAACGCAACACCAGACTTCCCTGGTGGCGCAGTGGTTAAGAATCCACCTGCCAATGCAGGGGACACGGGTTTGAGCCCTGGTCCGGGAAGATCCCACATGCTGTGGAGCAACTAAGCCCGTGCACCACAACTACTGAGCCTGCGCTCTAGAACCCGCGAGCCCCAACTGCTGAAGCCCACGCGCTTAGAGCCTGTGCTCCGCAACAAGAGAAGCCACCGCAATGAGAAGCCCCCGCTCGCCGCAACTAGAGAAAGCCTCCGTGCAGCAATGCAGACCCAACACAGCCCAAAATTAATTAATTAATTAATTAATTAAGGGAAAAAAAAAGGCAGCACCTGGGGACTGGCAGACTGAGGCACCAAGTCTTACATCACGTCTACTTAGTATCCTGCATGTCAGGGCCATGCTGGACCTGGGGCTGCCCAGACAGAGTGGGGCCTGCATCACCCTTCCCAGGAGGGAGGGTGGAGGGAAACCCTGCATGACCTCTGAGGCCCTAAGAACCCTTGACTAAGGCTGAGCTCAATTTGAAACAGTGGGTGACCAGAGCAGACATTTCATTCGTCTATCAATGAGAATCCAGCACTGGAGGAGCAGCAAACAATGGCCTCGCTCAACCTTGACGCTAATCCTGACATGGACCCTAACCCTAAACTCTGATCCTGACCCTAAGCCCTGACCTAACCTTAGCCTAACCCGTACCCTAAACCTGTACCTTACCCTAACCCATGCTCTACCCGCATCCTACCTGTACCCCAATTCTCACCCATACCCTAACACCCACTCTAACACAGAACCCTAACACCCTGAGACCAAAACCATAAACCTTAACCAATAAGCAAAACCATAACCATAACCAAACCATAAAATATAGTCATTAACCATACCCATAAATAACTCATTAACCATAAAACTTAAACCATAACAGCAACCATAAACCATACACAGCCCCAACCCTCACACCAGCCCCAGCCCTAATGCTAACCCTCCAAACCACTTACACCAAGCCAAGTCTAATCAGATTATACAAATACATCTCGAAAAAGAAAACTGGGGAATACTCTGGTGGCCCAGTGGTTAGGACTCTGTGCTTTCACTGCCAAGGGCTCGGGTTCGATCCCTGACTGGGGAACTAAGATCCCACAAGCCATGGGACGTGGCCAAAATAAATAAATAATTAAAATGAAATAAAACCACTATTTTAAAAAAGATTTTAAAAATAAAGGAAAAAAACAAGAAAACTACCCCAGTACAACTTACAAATATGAACGTAAAAATCTATCACACAATAATAGCAACATGAAACCAACAGAACTTTAAATGGATAATGCCATAAGCAAGTATCTCTACACCAGAAATTTCAGGTTGCTCAACATATGAAAAGTAAGCAATGTATTCAACCACAATAATGGTGTGAAGTAAAAACACATAATCATATCAATTAATGCAAAAAATCTACAATGAAAATCCAGTGTTATTTCATGAAAAACACTCAAGAAAGCAGGAATAAAAGGAAATTTGCTCAATATGGAAAAGGGTAGTACAAAAAGCCACAGCAAACATCATGCTCAACGTTAAAGACTGAAAGATTTACTCCTGAAATCAGGAACAGGGCCAGGAAGCTGGCCTTCATCACCGTTACTCAATAGTGTACTGGAAGTTCTACCCAGAATCTTGAGGAAAGAAAGAAAAGGCATCCATGGGTGAATGGAAAAATTAAAACCGTGTCTCTTCACAGAACATAGGTCACATCATCTTATATATAAGACTACCTATAATCAGCAAAGAAATTATTTGAGCTAATCAACTCATTAATAAGCAAAGTTATAGAACAAAATATCAATTCATGAAAATCTATCTTATATGCATACGCTGGCAAAAAATAATCTGAAAAAGAATTTATGAGAACAATTCCATTTTTAAGAATGTCAACATCAATATTTAGGAGTATATTTAATCAAGGTACGAGACTTGTTTTTATGTATGTAAAGTTGTATGTTTGAAATTACTGGAAAGTCAATTACTTTTCAAAACATCATGTATGTCAACAGCATGCCAGAAAAGCAGAGAAAACATCAAACTTCCATATAGAAGCCAAGCCTTACCCAGATCCAGTTCACCCAAAGTCCACATGTCATTTAGAGGCACTGTGGGAAGGTTATATTAGGAGCCGCTGTCCTCCGTGTTGTGGACGACCTGGATATGGTAGAAACAGTGGGATTTTTGAATTCCAATTTTCCACTTCATTCCACAATAAAACTATTAGAACTAATAAATCAATTCAGTAAAGTTGCAAAATCAATACACAGAGATCAGTTGCCTTTCTAAACACTAATAATGAACCATCAGAAAGAGAAACAAAGCAACCCTATTTACAACTGCATTCAAAAAGAACAAAATACCTGGGAATAAAGTCAACCAAGGAGGTGAAAGACCTGCACACTGAAAACTTGAAGACATTGATGAAGACATTGCAAAACACACCAATAAATGGAAAGATATCCTGTTCTCATGGAATGAAACAATTAATATTGTTAAAATATCCATGCTACCCAAAGCAGTGGACACAGTGAATGCAATCCCTCCCAAAATTCCATGGTATTTTCCCCCAAAATAGAGCAAATCCTCCTAATATCTGTGGGGAACCACAAAGGACCCCAAATAGCCAAAGAAACCCTGAAAAAAGAGAACGGGCTGGAGGCATCTCCCTCCCTGACGTCACACTCTCCTGAGAAGCTACAGTCACCAAAACAGTGTGGAACTGGCTCTAAACGGGCACAGGGACCAGAGGAACAGGCCAGAGAGACCAGAATTCAACCCACACGGACGGGGTCGGTGAATTTATGACACAGGGACCAAGGACACACCAAGGAGCACGACACGCCCCACGATAAATGGTGCTGGGAAAACTGGACGCCCCATAACTCACGCTGGCTACCCTGCACACAAACCTGACCAAACACCCAGCTTTCCACGCCAAGCCCTCCCTCGCTCACACGAAGACGGACCCCCTCAACGGTCAGTCGCCCACAGGAAGCTTCTCCCCACTTTTCCTCACCGTCTCTTCACCTTTTCCTCAGGCATCACCTGGGTCCTCAGGAAACCTAGTTCCCTAGTCAGCGTGGAGGCAGCCCCACTTTGTCCTGAAGCCGAAACCCCAGCGAGTCCTGAGGAGATGGAGACCGAGCTCTCAGCAGAGAAGCAGAGCCGGGCGTCCTACCTGAAGGCCCCCGCCCCCACCCCCGCCCCCGCGCCTGAGGAGGCTCAACTCCTCTCAGCTGCCCTCACAATCGAGGTCCATGGAACGAGCATGCGCTGTGGGTCAGAGAGGCGAACTCGGCGCCACCCTGTGGTCAGTGCAGGAAGTGCAGGCCGCGCCTCCCTCACAGGTCACTGGAGGCAGCGTGCCCTACTGACAGGACTGCTGAATCCATTGAACTGGAAATTCAAACGAAAATGGAGTCTCTATCCCAAAAGTTTTCTAAAAGTAGTTAAGGAACAATTAATTGGAAACCATTTGGAATGAAGTGAATGTAGATGCAAACTTTACAACTTATACCAAATTCACTCAAAGTTATTCAGAGGCAAATTTTATTTTAGTTTATAATTTATGTTTGGCTGCATTGGGTCTTCGTTGCTGCATGTGGGCTTGCTCTAGTTGCGTCGAGCGGGGCTACTCTTCGTTGTGGTGCACGGGCTTCTCATTGCGGTGGCTTCTCTTGTGGGCGAGCACGGGCTCTAGGTGCGCAGGCTTCAGTAGTTGTGCCACGCAGGCTTGGTTGCTCTGCGGCATGTGGGAGCTTCCCGGACCAGGGCTCGAGCCCGTGTCCCCTGCATTGGCAGGCGGACTCTTAACCACTGCGTCACCAGGGAAGTCCCCACAGACAAACTTTAAATACAAAACTATTCAAGGGGCTTCCCTGGTGGCGCAGTGGTTGAGAATCTGCCTGCTAATGCAGGGGACACGGGTTCGAGCCCTGGTCTGGGAAGCTCCCACATGCCGCGGAGCAACTAGCCCCGTGAGCCACAACTCCTGAGCCTGCGCGTCTGGAGCCTGTGCTCCGCAACAAGAGAGGCCGCGATAGTGAGAGGCCCGCGCACCGCGATGAAGAGTGGCCCCCGCTTGCCACAACTAGAGAAAGCCTTCGCACAGAAACGAAGACCCAACACAGCCAAAAATAAATTAATTAATTCATCAATTAAAAAAGAAAGCTGTCTCTCAAATTTAACTTCCAGAATATATTCAGGAAAAACGCATACGCCCTTTTTGCCCAACCAAAGAAGCGGGCAATGCAAATCAACACTACAGAGAGGTATCACTTCGAATCAGAAAAAAGGACCATCCTCACAAAGGGTAAAAACCAGATATGCAGGACAAGGAGAGGAGAAAAGGGAGCCTTGTTACGCTGAAGGGGGGAATGTAAATTGCCAACGGCCACTCTGGAGAAGTGTGCTGTGTTTCCTGAAGCATCTAAAAAACAGAGCTACAAAGCATAGGGCGCTTCCACTCATGGGCCTATATGTCGGCAAAACCAAAATTCCACAGGATGCAGGTACCCCGTTTACTGCTGCTATGTTTACAACAGCCTCGACTTGGGTACAACTTAATAGTCCTTGGAAGGAAAAAACGGTGAAAGAAAATTTGGTACTTAAGCACAACGGAATATTACTCAGCCCTGAAATCAATGAAATGAGGCCAGTTGCAGCAACTCAGGGGGACTTATGTATGGTCATTGAGAGTGAAATAAGTTAGACAGCAAGAGAAACTTATCATAAGATATCACTTATAAAGGGAATCTAAAAGTCGCCAACCATGAACTGAATTACAAACAGAACACCATCACACATTTACAAAACACACTTACGGCTGCTTAAGGGGAAAAGTGTGGTGCGGTGATGCATAAACCAGGAGGTTGAAATTGGCACAGATACCGTTCCATACGCCAATAATGTAATCGCCAAGACATACTCATGGTTCAAGGAACTGGACTCAGCACACTCTATTCACAGAAAAAACATATATCTGACTACTAGAAACTAGAAAAGAATTTATTGATGTCTCTCTGTAAGTGACTCAGGTGGATGTACAGCACCAAGAAACACAACATTGCAAATCAGCTACACCCCATTATGAAAATTAATTATAAAAAAAGAAAGACAGTGAGAGAGAGAGGAATTCTCACAAAATTCAATCAGGGGCTGTGATGCAACTGGACTGACCACATCTACACTCACAGCTCAATGGGACGTAAGGCTGGACACCCTAACCCTAAACCCTAACCCGAACCCTAACCCAACCCTAACCCTACCTTAACCGTAACCCTAACCCAACACTAACCCTAACCCTAAACCTAAACCCTAACCCTAACCCAACCCTACGCCTAACCCTAACCCCTAGCCCTAGCCCTAGCCCTAACCCTGACCCTAACCCCTAACCCTTAACCCCTAACCCCTAACCCTACCCAAGTTCACAAGTAAACTTCTCGCCCACCTGGAGAGAGCGATTTAATTTGAAAGAGTAAAGACACAATCAGCTCAGTAATTGGCCACGGGGGCTGCAGGGGCCAAGGCTAACCTGAGCTGGAGGAACGTGGGTGCCTGCCTGGATGCTCAGAGGCCAAGGGCTGTCCTGAGACCTGCTTGGACACCCGTGCAGATGGAACATAGGATCCGTCCAGTCCCAGGAGGGCCCCACCAGCCCTCACGAACGCAACACCAGACTTCCCTGGTGGCGCAGTGGTTAAGAATCCACCTGCCAATGCAGGGGACACGGGTTTGAGCCCTGGTCCGGGAAGATCCCACATGCTGTGGAGCAACTAAGCCCGTGCACCACAACTACTGAGCCTGCGCTCTAGAACCCGCGAGCCCCAACTGCTGAAGCCCACGCGCTTAGAGCCTGTGCTCCGCAACAAGAGAAGCCACCGCAATGAGAAGCCCCCGCTCGCCGCAACTAGAGAAAGCCTCCGTGCAGCAATGCAGACCCAACACAGCCCAAAATTAATTAATTAATTAATTAATTAAGGGAAAAAAAAAGGCAGCACCTGGGGACTGGCAGACTGAGGCACCAAGTCTTACATCACGTCTACTTAGTATCCTGCATGTCAGGGCCATGCTGGACCTGGGGCTGCCCAGACAGAGTGGGGCCTGCATCACCCTTCCCAGGAGGGAGGGTGGAGGGAAACCCTGCATGACCTCTGAGGCCCTAAGAACCCTTGACTAAGGCTGAGCTCAATTTGAAACAGTGGGTGACCAGAGCAGACATTTCATTCGTCTATCAATGAGAATCCAGCACTGGAGGAGCAGCAAACAATGGCCTCGCTCAACCTTGACGCTAATCCTGACATGGACCCTAACCCTAAACTCTGATCCTGACCCTAAGCCCTGACCTAACCTTAGCCTAACCCGTACCCTAAACCTGTACCTTACCCTAACCCATGCTCTACCCGCATCCTACCTGTACCCCAATTCTCACCCATACCCTAACACCCACTCTAACACAGAACCCTAACACCCTGAGACCAAAACCATAAACCTTAACCAATAAGCAAAACCATAACCATAACCAAACCATAAAATATAGTCATTAACCATACCCATAAATAACTCATTAACCATAAAACTTAAACCATAACAGCAACCATAAACCATACACAGCCCCAACCCTCACACCAGCCCCAGCCCTAATGCTAACCCTCCAAACCACTTACACCAAGCCAAGTCTAATCAGATTATACAAATACATCTCGAAAAAGAAAACTGGGGAATACTCTGGTGGCCCAGTGGTTAGGACTCTGTGCTTTCACTGCCAAGGGCTCGGGTTCGATCCCTGACTGGGGAACTAAGATCCCACAAGCCATGGGACGTGGCCAAAATAAATAAATAATTAAAATGAAATAAAACCACTATTTTAAAAAAGATTTTAAAAATAAAGGAAAAAAACAAGAAAACTACCCCAGTACAACTTACAAATATGAACGTAAAAATCTATCACACAATAATAGCAACATGAAACCAACAGAACTTTAAATGGATAATGCCATAAGCAAGTATCTCTACACCAGAAATTTCAGGTTGCTCAACATATGAAAAGTAAGCAATGTATTCAACCACAATAATGGTGTGAAGTAAAAACACATAATCATATCAATTAATGCAAAAAATCTACAATGAAAATCCAGTGTTATTTCATGAAAAACACTCAAGAAAGCAGGAATAAAAGGAAATTTGCTCAATATGGAAAAGGGTAGTACAAAAAGCCACAGCAAACATCATGCTCAACGTTAAAGACTGAAAGATTTACTCCTGAAATCAGGAACAGGGCCAGGAAGCTGGCCTTCATCACCGTTACTCAATAGTGTACTGGAAGTTCTACCCAGAATCTTGAGGAAAGAAAGAAAAGGCATCCATGGGTGAATGGAAAAATTAAAACCGTGTCTCTTCACAGAACATAGGTCACATCATCTTATATATAAGACTACCTATAATCAGCAAAGAAATTATTTGAGCTAATCAACTCATTAATAAGCAAAGTTATAGAACAAAATATCAATTCATGAAAATCTATCTTATATGCATACGCTGGCAAAAAATAATCTGAAAAAGAATTTATGAGAACAATTCCATTTTTAAGAATGTCAACATCAATATTTAGGAGTATATTTAATCAAGGTACGAGACTTGTTTTTATGTATGTAAAGTTGTATGTTTGAAATTACTGGAAAGTCAATTACTTTTCAAAACATCATGTATGTCAACAGCATGCCAGAAAAGCAGAGAAAACATCAAACTTCCATATAGAAGCCAAGCCTTACCCAGATCCAGTTCACCCAAAGTCCACATGTCATTTAGAGGCACTGTGGGAAGGTTATATTAGGAGCCGCTGTCCTCCGTGTTGTGGACGACCTGGATATGGTAGAAACAGTGGGATTTTTGAATTCCAATTTTCCACTTCATTCCACAATAAAACTATTAGAACTAATAAATCAATTCAGTAAAGTTGCAAAATCAATACACAGAGATCAGTTGCCTTTCTAAACACTAATAATGAACCATCAGAAAGAGAAACAAAGCAACCCTATTTACAACTGCATTCAAAAAGAACAAAATACCTGGGAATAAAGTCAACCAAGGAGGTGAAAGACCTGCACACTGAAAACTTGAAGACATTGATGAAGACATTGCAAAACACACCAATAAATGGAAAGATATCCTGTTCTCATGGAATGAAACAATTAATATTGTTAAAATATCCATGCTACCCAAAGCAGTGGACACAGTGAATGCAATCCCTCCCAAAATTCCATGGTATTTTCCCCCAAAATAGAGCAAATCCTCCTAATATCTGTGGGGAACCACAAAGGACCCCAAATAGCCAAAGAAACCCTGAAAAAAGAGAACGGGCTGGAGGCATCTCCCTCCCTGACGTCACACTCTCCTGAGAAGCTACAGTCACCAAAACAGTGTGGAACTGGCTCTAAACGGGCACAGGGACCAGAGGAACAGGCCAGAGAGACCAGAATTCAACCCACACGGACGGGGTCGGTGAATTTATGACACAGGGACCAAGGACACACCAAGGAGCACGACACGCCCCACGATAAATGGTGCTGGGAAAACTGGACGCCCCATAACTCACGCTGGCTACCCTGCACACAAACCTGACCAAACACCCAGCTTTCCACGCCAAGCCCTCCCTCGCTCACACGAAGACGGACCCCCTCAACGGTCAGTCGCCCACAGGAAGCTTCTCCCCACTTTTCCTCACCGTCTCTTCACCTTTTCCTCAGGCATCACCTGGGTCCTCAGGAAACCTAGTTCCCTAGTCAGCGTGGAGGCAGCCCCACTTTGTCCTGAAGCCGAAACCCCAGCGAGTCCTGAGGAGATGGAGACCGAGCTCTCAGCAGAGAAGCAGAGCCGGGCGTCCTACCTGAAGGCCCCCGCCCCCACCCCCGCCCCCGCGCCTGAGGAGGCTCAACTCCTCTCAGCTGCCCTCACAATCGAGGTCCATGGAACGAGCATGCGCTGTGGGTCAGAGAGGCGAACTCGGCGCCACCCTGTGGTCAGTGCAGGAAGTGCAGGCCGCGCCTCCCTCACAGGTCACTGGAGGCAGCGTGCCCTACTGACAGGACTGCTGAATCCATTGAACTGGAAATTCAAACGAAAATGGAGTCTCTATCCCAAAAGTTTTCTAAAAGTAGTTAAGGAACAATTAATTGGAAACCATTTGGAATGAAGTGAATGTAGATGCAAACTTTACAACTTATACCAAATTCACTCAAAGTTATTCAGAGGCAAATTTTATTTTAGTTTATAATTTATGTTTGGCTGCATTGGGTCTTCGTTGCTGCATGTGGGCTTGCTCTAGTTGCGTCGAGCGGGGCTACTCTTCGTTGTGGTGCACGGGCTTCTCATTGCGGTGGCTTCTCTTGTGGGCGAGCACGGGCTCTAGGTGCGCAGGCTTCAGTAGTTGTGCCACGCAGGCTTGGTTGCTCTGCGGCATGTGGGAGCTTCCCGGACCAGGGCTCGAGCCCGTGTCCCCTGCATTGGCAGGCGGACTCTTAACCACTGCGTCACCAGGGAAGTCCCCACAGACAAACTTTAAATACAAAACTATTCAAGGGGCTTCCCTGGTGGCGCAGTGGTTGAGAATCTGCCTGCTAATGCAGGGGACACGGGTTCGAGCCCTGGTCTGGGAAGCTCCCACATGCCGCGGAGCAACTAGCCCCGTGAGCCACAACTCCTGAGCCTGCGCGTCTGGAGCCTGTGCTCCGCAACAAGAGAGGCCGCGATAGTGAGAGGCCCGCGCACCGCGATGAAGAGTGGCCCCCGCTTGCCACAACTAGAGAAAGCCTTCGCACAGAAACGAAGACCCAACACAGCCAAAAATAAATTAATTAATTCATCAATTAAAAAAGAAAGCTGTCTCTCAAATTTAACTTCCAGAATATATTCAGGAAAAACGCATACGCCCTTTTTGCCCAACCAAAGAAGCGGGCAATGCAAATCAACACTACAGAGAGGTATCACTTCGAATCAGAAAAAAGGACCATCCTCACAAAGGGTAAAAACCAGATATGCAGGACAAGGAGAGGAGAAAAGGGAGCCTTGTTACGCTGAAGGGGGGAATGTAAATTGCCAACGGCCACTCTGGAGAAGTGTGCTGTGTTTCCTGAAGCATCTAAAAAACAGAGCTACAAAGCATAGGGCGCTTCCACTCATGGGCCTATATGTCGGCAAAACCAAAATTCCACAGGATGCAGGTACCCCGTTTACTGCTGCTATGTTTACAACAGCCTCGACTTGGGTACAACTTAATAGTCCTTGGAAGGAAAAAACGGTGAAAGAAAATTTGGTACTTAAGCACAACGGAATATTACTCAGCCCTGAAATCAATGAAATGAGGCCAGTTGCAGCAACTCAGGGGGACTTATGTATGGTCATTGAGAGTGAAATAAGTTAGACAGCAAGAGAAACTTATCATAAGATATCACTTATAAAGGGAATCTAAAAGTCGCCAACCATGAACTGAATTACAAACAGAACACCATCACACATTTACAAAACACACTTACGGCTGCTTAAGGGGAAAAGTGTGGTGCGGTGATGCATAAACCAGGAGGTTGAAATTGGCACAGATACCGTTCCATACGCCAATAATGTAATCGCCAAGACATACTCATGGTTCAAGGAACTGGACTCAGCACACTCTATTCACAGAAAAAACATATATCTGACTACTAGAAACTAGAAAAGAATTTATTGATGTCTCTCTGTAAGTGACTCAGGTGGATGTACAGCACCAAGAAACACAACATTGCAAATCAGCTACACCCCATTATGAAAATTAATTATAAAAAAAGAAAGACAGTGAGAGAGAGAGGAATTCTCACAAAATTCAATCAGGGGCTGTGATGCAACTGGACTGACCACATCTACACTCACAGCTCAATGGGACGTAAGGCTGGACACCCTAACCCTAAACCCTAACCCGAACCCTAACCCAACCCTAACCCTACCTTAACCGTAACCCTAACCCAACACTAACCCTAACCCTAAACCTAAACCCTAACCCTAACCCAACCCTACGCCTAACCCTAACCCCTAGCCCTAGCCCTAGCCCTAACCCTGACCCTAACCCCTAACCCTTAACCCCTAACCCCTAACCCTACCCAAGTTCACAAGTAAACTTCTCGCCCACCTGGAGAGAGCGATTTAATTTGAAAGAGTAAAGACACAATCAGCTCAGTAATTGGCCACGGGGGCTGCAGGGGCCAAGGCTAACCTGAGCTGGAGGAACGTGGGTGCCTGCCTGGATGCTCAGAGGCCAAGGGCTGTCCTGAGACCTGCTTGGACACCCGTGCAGATGGAACATAGGATCCGTCCAGTCCCAGGAGGGCCCCACCAGCCCTCACGAACGCAACACCAGACTTCCCTGGTGGCGCAGTGGTTAAGAATCCACCTGCCAATGCAGGGGACACGGGTTTGAGCCCTGGTCCGGGAAGATCCCACATGCTGTGGAGCAACTAAGCCCGTGCACCACAACTACTGAGCCTGCGCTCTAGAACCCGCGAGCCCCAACTGCTGAAGCCCACGCGCTTAGAGCCTGTGCTCCGCAACAAGAGAAGCCACCGCAATGAGAAGCCCCCGCTCGCCGCAACTAGAGAAAGCCTCCGTGCAGCAATGCAGACCCAACACAGCCCAAAATTAATTAATTAATTAATTAAGGGAAAAAAAAAGGCAGCACCTGGGGACTGGCAGACTGAGGCACCAAGTCTTACATCACGTCTACTTAGTATCCTGCATGTCAGGGCCATGCTGGACCTGGGGCTGCCCAGACAGAGTGGGGCCTGCATCACCCTTCCCAGGAGGGAGGGTGGAGGGAAACCCTGCATGACCTCCGAGGCCCTAAGAACCCCTGACTAAGGCTGAGCTCAATTTGAAACAGTGGGTGACCAGAGCAGACATTTCATTCGTCTATCAATGAGAATCCAGCACTGGAGGAGCAGCAAACAATGGCCTCGCTCAACCTTGACGCTAATCCTGACATGGACCCTAACCCTAAACTCTGATCCTGACCCTAAGCCCTGACCTAACCTTAGCCTAACCCGTACCCTAAACCTGTACCTTACCCTAACCCATGCTCTACCCGCATCCTACCTGTACCCCAATTCTCACCCATACCCTAACACCCACTCTAACACAGAACCCTAACACCCTGAGACCAAAACCATAAACCTTAACCAATAAGCAAAACCATAACCATAACCAAACCATAAAATATAGTCATTAACCATACCCATAAATAACTCATTAACCATAAAACTTAAACCATAACAGCAACCATAAACCATACACAGCCCCAACCCTCACACCAGCCCCAGCCCTAATGCTAACCCTCCAAACCACTTACACCAAGCCAAGTCTAATCAGATTATACAAATACATCTCGAAAAAGAAAACTGGGGAATACTCTGGTGGCCCAGTGGTTAGGACTCTGTGCTTTCACTGCCAAGGGCTCGGGTTCGATCCCTGACTGGGGAACTAAGATCCCACAAGCCATGGGACGTGGCCAAAATAAATAAATAATTAAAATGAAATAAAACCACTATTTTAAAAAAGATTTTAAAAATAAAGGAAAAAAACAAGAAAACTACCCCAGTACAACTTACAAATATGAACGTAAAAATCTATCACACAATAATAGCAACATGAAACCAACAGAACTTTAAATGGATAATGCCATAAGCAAGTATCTCTACACCAGAAATTTCAGGTTGCTCAACATATGAAAAGTAAGCAATGTATTCAACCACAATAATGGTGTGAAGTAAAAACACATAATCATATCAATTAATGCAAAACATCTACAATGAAAATCCAGTGTTATTTCATGAAAAACACTCAAGAAAGCAGGAATAAAAGGAAATTTGCTCAATATGGAAAAGGGTAGTACAAAAAGCCACAGCAAACATCATGCTCAACGTTAAAGACTGAAAGATTTACTCCTGAAATCAGGAACAGGGCCAGGAAGCTGGCCTTCATCACCGTTACTCAATAGTGTACTGGAAGTTCTACCCAGAATCTTGAGGAAAGAAAGAAAAGGCATCCATGGGTGAATGGAAAAATTAAAACCGTGTCTCTTCACAGAACATAGGTCACATCATCTTATATATAAGACTACCTATAATCAGCAAAGAAATTATTTGAGCTAATCAACTCATTAATAAGCAAAGTTATAGAACAAAATATCAATTCATGAAAATCTATCTTATATGCATACGCTGGCAAAAAATAATCTGAAAAAGAATTTATGAGAACAATTCCATTTTTAAGAATGTCAACATCAATATTTAGGAGTATATTTAATCAAGGGACGAGACTTGTTTTTATGTATGTAAAGTTGTATGTTTGAAATTACTGGAAAGTCAATTACTTTTCAAAACATCATGTATGTCAACAGCATGCCAGAAAAGCAGAGAAAACATCAAACTTCCATATAGAAGCCAAGCCTTACCCAGATCCAGTTCACCCAAAGTCCACATGTCATTTAGAGGCACTGTGGGAAGGTTATATTAGGAGCCGCTGTCCTCCGTGTTGTGGACGACCTGGATATGGTAGAAACAGTGGGATTTTTGAATTCCAATTTTCCACTTCATTCCACAATAAAACTATTAGAACTAATAAATCAATTCAGTAAAGTTGCAAAATCAACACACAGAGATCAGTTGCCTTTCTAAACACTAATAATGAACCATCAGAAAGAGAAACAAAGCAACCCTATTTACAACTGCATTCAAAAAGAACAAAATACCTGGGAATAAAGTCAACCAAGGAGGTGAAAGACCTGCACACTGAAAACTTGAAGACATTGATGAAGACATTGAAAGACACACCAATAAATGGAAAGATATCCTGTTCTCATGGAATGGAACAATTAATATTGTTAAAATATCCATGCTACCCAAAGCAGTGGACACAGTGAATGCAATCCCTCCCAAAATTCCATGGTATTTTCCCCCAAAATAGAGCAAATCCTCCTAATATCTGTGGGGAACCACAAAGGACCCCAAATAGCCAAAGAAACCCTGAAAAAAGAGAACGGGCTGGAGGCATCTCCCTCCCTGACGTCACACTCTCCTGAGAAGCTACAGTCACCAAAACAGTGTGGAACTGGCTCTAAACGGGCACAGGGACCAGAGGAACAGGCCAGAGAGACCAGAATTCAACCCACACAGACGGGGTCGGTGAATTTATGACACAGGGACCAAGGACACACCAAGGAGCACGACACGCCCCACGATAAATGGTGCTGGGAAAACTGGACGCCCCATAACTCACGCTGGCTACCCTGCACACAAACCTGACCAAACACCCAGCTTTCCACGCCAAGCCCTCCCTCGCTCACACGAAGACGGACCCCCTCAACGGTCAGTCGCCCACAGGAAGCTTCTCCCCACTTTTCCTCACCGTCTCTTCACCTTTTCCTCAGGCATCACCTGGGTCCTCAGGAAACCTAGTTCCCTAGTCAGCGTGGAGGCAGCCCCACTTTGTCCTGAAGCCGAAACCCCAGCGAGTCCTGAGGAGATGGAGACCGAGCTCTCAGCAGAGAAGCAGAGCCGGGCGTCCTACCTGAAGGCCCCCGCCCCCGCCCCCGCCCCCGCGCCTGAGGAGGCTCAACTCCTCTCAGCTGCCCTCACAATCGAGGTCCATGGAACGAGCATGCGCTGTGGGTCAGAGAGGCGAACTCGGCGCCACCCTGTGGTCAGTGCAGGAAGTGCAGGCCGCGCCTCCCTCACAGGTCACTGGAGGCAGCGTGCCCTACTGACAGGACTGCTGAATCCATTGAACTGGAAATTCAAACGAAAATGGAGTCTCTATCCCAAAAGTTTTCTAAAAGTAGTTAAGGAACAATTAATTGGAAACCATTTGGAATGAAGTGAATGTAGATGCAAACTTTACAACTTATACCAAATTCACTCAAAGTTATTCAGAGGCAAATTTTATTTTAGTTTATAATTTATGTTTGGCTGCATTGGGTCTTCGTTGCTGCATGTGGGCTTGCTCTAGTTGCGTCGAGCGGGGCTACTCTTCGTTGTGGTGCACGGGCTTCTCATTGCGGTGGCTTCTCTTGTGGGCGAGCACGGGCTCTAGGTGCGCAGGCTTCAGTAGTTGTGCCACGCAGGCTTGGTTGCTCTGCGGCATGTGGGAGCTTCCCGGACCAGGGCTCGAGCCCGTGTCCCCTGCATTGGCAGGCGGACTCTTAACCACTGCGTCACCAGGGAAGTCCCCACAGACAAACTTTAAATACAAAACTATTCAAGGGGCTTCCCTGGTGGCGCAGTGGTTGAGAATCTGCCTGCTAATGCAGGGGACACGGGTTCGAGCCCTGGTCTGGGAAGCTCCCACATGCCGCGGAGCAACTAGCCCCGTGAGCCACAACTCCTGAGCCTGCGCGTCTGGAGCCTGTGCTCCGCAACAAGAGAGGCCGCGATAGTGAGAGGCCCGCGCACCGCGATGAAGAGTGGCCCCCGCTTGCCACAACTAGAGAAAGCCTTCGCACAGAAACGAAGACCCAACACAGCCAAAAATAAATTAATTAATTCATCAATTAAAAAAGAAAGCTGTCTCTCAAATTTAACTTCCAGAATATATTCAGGAAAAACGCATACGCCCTTTTTGCCCAACCAAAGAAGCGGGCAATGCAAATCAACACTACAGAGAGGTATCACTTCGAATCAGAAAAAAGGACCATCCTCACAAAGGGTAAAAACCAGATATGCAGGACAAGGAGAGGAGAAAAGGGAGCCTTGTTACGCTGAAGGGGGGAATGTAAATTGCCAACGGCCACTCTGGAGAAGTGTGCTGTGTTTCCTGAAGCATCTAAAAAACAGAGCTACAAAGCATAGGGCGCTTCCACTCATGGGCCTATATGTCGGCAAAACCAAAATTCCACAGGATGCAGGTACCCCGTTTACTGCTGCTATGTTTACAACAGCCTCGACTTGGGTGCAACTTAATAGTCCTTGGAAGGAAAAAACGGTGAAAGAAAATTTGGTACTTAAGCACAACGGAATATTACTCAGCCCTGAAATCAATGAAATGAGGCCAGTTGCAGCAACTCAGGGGGACTTATGTATGGTCATTGAGAGTGAAATAAGTTAGACAGCAAGAGAAACTTATCATAAGATATCACTTATAAAGGGAATCTAAAAGTCGCCAACCATGAACTGAATTACAAACAGAACACCATCACACATTTACAAAACACACTTACGGCTGCTTAAGGGGAAGAGTGTGGTGCGGTGATGCATAAACCAGGAGGTTGAAATTGGCACAGATACCGTTCCATACGCCAATAATGTAATCGCCAAGACATACTCATGGTTCAAGGAACTGGACTCAGCACACTCTATTCACAGAAAAAACATATATCTGACTACTAGAAACTAGAAAAGAATTTATTGATGTCTCTCTGTAAGTGACTCAGGTGGATGTACAGCACCAAGAAACACAACATTGCAAATCAGCTACACCCCATTATGAAAATTAATTATAAAAAAAGAAAGACAGTGAGAGAGAGAGGAATTCTCACAAAATTCAATCAGGGGCTGTGATGCAACTGGACTGACCACATCTACACTCACAGCTCAATGGGACGTAAGGCTGGACACCCTAACCCTAAACCCTAACCCGAACCCTAACCCAACCCTAACCCTACCTTAACCGTAACCCTAACCCAACACTAACCCTAACCCTAAACCTAAACCCTAACCCTAACCCAACCCTACGCCTAACCCTAACCCCTAGCCCTAGCCCTAGCCCTAACCCTGACCCTAACCCCTAACCCTTAACCCCTAACCCCTAACCCTACCCAAGTTCACAAGTAAACTTCTCGCCCACCTGGAGAGAGCGATTTAATTTGAAAGAGTAAAGACACAATCAGCTCAGTAATTGGCCACGGGGGCTGCAGGGGCCAAGGCTAACCTGAGCTGGAGGAACGTGGGTGCCTGCCTGGATGCTCAGAGGCCAAGGGCTGTCCTGAGACCTGCTTGGACACCCGTGCAGATGGAACATAGGATCCGTCCAGTCCCAGGAGGGCCCCACCAGCCCTCACGAACGCAACACCAGACTTCCCTGGTGGCGCAGTGGTTAAGAATCCACCTGCCAATGCAGGGGACACGGGTTTGAGCCCTGGTCCGGGAAGATCCCACATGCTGTGGAGCAACTAAGCCCGTGCACCACAACTACTGAGCCTGCGCTCTAGAACCCGCGAGCCCCAACTGCTGAAGCCCACGCGCTTAGAGCCTGTGCTCCGCAACAAGAGAAGCCACCGCAATGAGAAGCCCCCGCTCGCCGCAACTAGAGAAAGCCTCCGTGCAGCAATGCAGACCCAACACAGCCCAAAATTAATTAATTAATTAATTAATTAAGGGAAAAAAAAGGCAGCACCTGGGGACTGGCAGACTGAGGCACCAAGTCTTACATCACGTCTACTTAGTATCCTGCATGTCAGGGCCATGCTGGACCTGGGGCTGCCCAGACAGAGTGGGGCCTGCATCACCCTTCCCAGGAGGGAGGGTGGAGGGAAACCCTGCATGACCTCTGAGGCCCTAAGAACCCCTGACTAAGGCTGAGCTCAATTTGAAACAGTGGGTGACCAGAGCAGACATTTCATTCGTCTATCAATGAGAATCCAGCACTGGAGGAGCAGCAAACAATGGCCTCGCTCAACCTTGACGCTAATCCTGACATGGACCCTAACCCTAAACTCTGATCCTGACCCTAAGCCCTGACCTAACCTTAGCCTAACCCGTACCCTAAACCTGTACCTTACCCTAACCCATGCTCTACCCGCATCCTACCTGTACCCCAATTCTCACCCATACCCTAACACCCACTCTAACACAGAACCCTAACACCCTGAGACCAAAACCATAAACCTTAACCAATAAGCAAAACCATAACCATAACCAAACCATAAAATATAGTCATTAACCATACCCATAAATAACTCATTAACCATAAAACTTAAACCATAACAGCAACCATAAACCATACACAGCCCCAACCCTCACACCAGCCCCAGCCCTAATGCTAACCCTCCAAACCACTTACACCAAGCCAAGTCTAATCAGATTATACAAATACATCTCGAAAAAGAAAACTGGGGAATACTCTGGTGGCCCAGTGGTTAGGACTCTGTGCTTTCACTGCCAAGGGCTCGGGTTCGATCCCTGACTGGGGAACTAAGATCCCACAAGCCATGGGACGTGGCCAAAATAAATAAATAATTAAAATGAAATAAAACCACTATTTTAAAAAAGATTTTAAAAATAAAGGAAAAAAACAAGAAAACTACCCCAGTACAACTTACAAATATGAACGTAAAAATCTATCACACAATAATAGCAACATGAAACCAACAGAACTTTAAATGGATAATGCCATAAGCAAGTATCTCTACACCAGAAATTTCAGGTTGCTCAACATATGAAAAGTAAGCAATGTATTCAACCACAATAATGGTGTGAAGTAAAAACACATAATCATATCAATTAATGCAAAACATCTACAATGAAAATCCAGTGTTATTTCATGAAAAACACTCAAGAAAGCAGGAATAAAAGGAAATTTGCTCAATATGGAAAAGGGTAGTACAAAAAGCCACAGCAAACATCATGCTCAACGTTAAAGACTGAAAGATTTACTCCTGAAATCAGGAACAGGGCCAGGAAGCTGGCCTTCATCACCGTTACTCAATAGTGTACTGGAAGTTCTACCCAGAATCTTGAGGAAAGAAAGAAAAGGCATCCATGGGTGAATGGAAAAATTAAAACCGTGTCTCTTCACAGAACATAGGTCACATCATCTTATATATAAGACTACCTATAATCAGCAAAGAAATTATTTGAGCTAATCAACTCATTAATAAGCAAAGTTATAGAACAAAATATCAATTCATGAAAATCTATCTTATATGCATACGCTGGCAAAAAATAATCTGAAAAAGAATTTATGAGAACAATTCCATTTTTAAGAATGTCAACATCAATATTTAGGAGTATATTTAATCAAGGGACGAGACTTGTTTTTATGTATGTAAAGTTGTATGTTTGAAATTACTGGAAAGTCAATTACTTTTCAAAACATCATGTATGTCAACAGCATGCCAGAAAAGCAGAGAAAACATCAAACTTCCATATAGAAGCCAAGCCTTACCCAGATCCAGTTCACCCAAAGTCCACATGTCATTTAGAGGCACTGTGGGAAGGTTATATTAGGAGCCGCTGTCCTCCGTGTTGTGGACGACCTGGATATGGTAGAAACAGTGGGATTTTTGAATTCCAATTTTCCACTTCATTCCACAATAAAACTATTAGAACTAATAAATCAATTCAGTAAAGTTGCAAAATCAACACACAGAGATCAGTTGCCTTTCTAAACACTAATAATGAACCATCAGAAAGAGAAACAAAGCAACCCTATTTACAACTGCATTCAAAAAGAACAAAATACCTGGGAATAAAGTCAACCAAGGAGGTGAAAGACCTGCACACTGAAAACTTGAAGACATTGATGAAGACATTGCAAAACACACCAATAAATGGAAAGATATCCTGTTCTCATGGAATGGAACAATTAATATTGTTAAAATATCCATGCTACCCAAAGCAGTGGACACAGTGAATGCAATCCCTCCCAAAATTCCATGGTATTTTCCCCCAAAATAGAGCAAATCCTCCTAATATCTGTGGGGAACCACAAAGGACCCCAAATAGCCAAAGAAACCCTGAAAAAAGAGAACGGGCTGGAGGCATCTCCCTCCCTGACGTCACACTCTCCTGAGAAGCTACAGTCACCAAAACAGTGTGGAACTGGCTCTAAACGGGCACAGGGACCAGAGGAACAGGCCAGAGAGACCAGAATTCAACCCACACGGACGGGGTCGGTGAATTTATGACACAGGGACCAAGGACACACCAAGGAGCACGACACGCCCCACGATAAATGGTGCTGGGAAAACTGGACGCCCCATAACTCACGCTGGCTACCCTGCACACAAACCTGACCAAACACCCAGCTTTCCACGCCAAGCCCTCCCTCGCTCACACGAAGACGGACCCCCTCAACGGTCAGTCGCCCACAGGAAGCTTCTCCCCACTTTTCCTCACCGTCTCTTCACCTTTTCCTCAGGCATCACCTGGGTCCTCAGGAAACCTAGTTCCCTAGTCAGCGTGGAGGCAGCCCCACTTTGTCCTGAAGCCGAAACCCCAGCGAGTCCTGAGGAGATGGAGACCGAGCTCTCAGCAGAGAAGCAGAGCCGGGCGTCCTACCTGAAGGCCCCCGCCCCCGCCCCCGCCCCCGCGCCTGAGGAGGCTCAACTCCTCTCAGCTGCCCTCACAATCGAGGTCCATGGAACGAGCATGCGCTGTGGGTCAGAGAGGCGAACTCGGCGCCACCCTGTGGTCAGTGCAGGAAGTGCAGGCCGCGCCTCCCTCACAGGTCACTGGAGGCAGCGTGCCCTACTGACAGGACTGCTGAATCCATTGAACTGGAAATTCAAACGAAAATGGAGTCTCTATCCCAAAAGTTTTCTAAAAGTAGTTAAGGAACAATTAATTGGAAACCATTTGGAATGAAGTGAATGTAGATGCAAACTTTACAACTTATACCAAATTCACTCAAAGTTATTCAGAGGCAAATTTTATTTTAGTTTATAATTTATGTTTGGCTGCATTGGGTCTTCGTTGCTGCATGTGGGCTTGCTCTAGTTGCGTCGAGCGGGGCTACTCTTCGTTGTGGTGCACGGGCTTCTCATTGCGGTGGCTTCTCTTGTGGGCGAGCACGGGCTCTAGGTGCGCAGGCTTCAGTAGTTGTGCCACGCAGGCTTGGTTGCTCTGCGGCATGTGGGAGCTTCCCGGACCAGGGCTCGAGCCCGTGTCCCCTGCATTGGCAGGCGGACTCTTAACCACTGCGTCACCAGGGAAGTCCCCACAGACAAACTTTAAATACAAAACTATTCAAGGGGCTTCCCTGGTGGCGCAGTGGTTGAGAATCTGCCTGCTAATGCAGGGGACACGGGTTCGAGCCCTGGTCTGGGAAGCTCCCACATGCCGCGGAGCAACTAGCCCCGTGAGCCACAACTCCTGAGCCTGCGCGTCTGGAGCCTGTGCTCCGCAACAAGAGAGGCCGCGATAGTGAGAGGCCCGCGCACCGCGATGAAGAGTGGCCCCCGCTTGCCACAACTAGAGAAAGCCTTCGCACAGAAACGAAGACCCAACACAGCCAAAAATAAATTAATTAATTCATCAATTAAAAAAGAAAGCTGTCTCTCAAATTTAACTTCCAGAATATATTCAGGAAAAACGCATACGCCCTTTTTGCCCAACCAAAGAAGCGGGCAATGCAAATCAACACTACAGAGAGGTATCACTTCGAATCAGAAAAAAGGACCATCCTCACAAAGGGTAAAAACCAGATATGCAGGACAAGGAGAGGAGAAAAGGGAGCCTTGTTACGCTGAAGGGGGGAATGTAAATTGCCAACGGCCACTCTGGAGAAGTGTGCTGTGTTTCCTGAAGCATCTAAAAAACAGAGCTACAAAGCATAGGGCGCTTCCACTCATGGGCCTATATGTCGGCAAAACCAAAATTCCACAGGATGCAGGTACCCCGTTTACTGCTGCTATGTTTACAACAGCCTCGACTTGGGTGCAACTTAATAGTCCTTGGAAGGAAAAAACGGTGAAAGAAAATTTGGTACTTAAGCACAACGGAATATTACTCAGCCCTGAAATCAATGAAATGAGGCCAGTTGCAGCAACTCAGGGGGACTTATGTATGGTCATTGAGAGTGAAATAAGTTAGACAGCAAGAGAAACTTATCATAAGATATCACTTATAAAGGGAATCTAAAAGTCGCCAACCATGAACTGAATTACAAACAGAACACCATCACACATTTACAAAACACACTTACGGCTGCTTAAGGGGAAGAGTGTGGTGCGGTGATGCATAAACCAGGAGGTTGAAATTGGCACAGATACCGTTCCATACGCCAATAATGTAATCGCCAAGACATACTCATGGTTCAAGGAACTGGACTCAGCACACTCTATTCACAGAAAAAACATATATCTGACTACTAGAAACTAGAAAAGAATTTATTGATGTCTCTCTGTAAGTGACTCAGGTGGATGTACAGCACCAAGAAACACAACATTGCAAATCAGCTACACCCCATTATGAAAATTAATTATAAAAAAAGAAAGACAGTGAGAGAGAGAGGAATTCTCACAAAATTCAATCAGGGGCTGTGATGCAACTGGACTGACCACATCTACACTCACAGCTCAATGGGACGTAAGGCTGGACACCCTAACCCTAAACCCTAACCCGAACCCTAACCCAACCCTAACCCTACCTTAACCGTAACCCTAACCCAACACTAACCCTAACCCTAAACCTAAACCCTAACCCTAACCCAACCCTACGCCTAACCCTAACCCCTAGCCCTAGCCCTAGCCCTAACCCTGACCCTAACCCCTAACCCTTAACCCCTAACCCCTAACCCTACCCAAGTTCACAAGTAAACTTCTCGCCCACCTGGAGAGAGCGATTTAATTTGAAAGAGTAAAGACACAATCAGCTCAGTAATTGGCCACGGGGGCTGCAGGGGCCAAGGCTAACCTGAGCTGGAGGAACGTGGGTGCCTGCCTGGATGCTCAGAGGCCAAGGGCTGTCCTGAGACCTGCTTGGACACCCGTGCAGATGGAACATAGGATCCGTCCAGTCCCAGGAGGGCCCCACCAGCCCTCACGAACGCAACACCAGACTTCCCTGGTGGCGCAGTGGTTAAGAATCCACCTGCCAATGCAGGGGACACGGGTTTGAGCCCTGGTCCGGGAAGATCCCACATGCTGTGGAGCAACTAAGCCCGTGCACCACAACTACTGAGCCTGCGCTCTAGAACCCGCGAGCCCCAACTGCTGAAGCCCACGCGCTTAGAGCCTGTGCTCCGCAACAAGAGAAGCCACCGCAATGAGAAGCCCCCGCTCGCCGCAACTAGAGAAAGCCTCCGTGCAGCAATGCAGACCCAACACAGCCCAAAATTAATTAATTAATTAATTAATTAAGGGAAAAAAAAGGCAGCACCTGGGGACTGGCAGACTGAGGCACCAAGTCTTACATCACGTCTACTTAGTATCCTGCATGTCAGGGCCATGCTGGACCTGGGGCTGCCCAGACAGAGTGGGGCCTGCATCACCCTTCCCAGGAGGGAGGGTGGAGGGAAACCCTGCATGACCTCTGAGGCCCTAAGAACCCCTGACTAAGGCTGAGCTCAATTTGAAACAGTGGGTGACCAGAGCAGACATTTCATTCGTCTATCAATGAGAATCCAGCACTGGAGGAGCAGCAAACAATGGCCTCGCTCAACCTTGACGCTAATCCTGACATGGACCCTAACCCTAAACTCTGATCCTGACCCTAAGCCCTGACCTAACCTTAGCCTAACCCGTACCCTAAACCTGTACCTTACCCTAACCCATGCTCTACCCGCATCCTACCTGTACCCCAATTCTCACCCATACCCTAACACCCACTCTAACACAGAACCCTAACACCCTGAGACCAAAACCATAAACCTTAACCAATAAGCAAAACCATAACCATAACCAAACCATAAAATATAGTCATTAACCATACCCATAAATAACTCATTAACCATAAAACTTAAACCATAACAGCAACCATAAACCATACACAGCCCCAACCCTCACACCAGCCCCAGCCCTAATGCTAACCCTCCAAACCACTTACACCAAGCCAAGTCTAATCAGATTATACAAATACATCTCGAAAAAGAAAACTGGGGAATACTCTGGTGGCCCAGTGGTTAGGACTCTGTGCTTTCACTGCCAAGGGCTCGGGTTCGATCCCTGACTGGGGAACTAAGATCCCACAAGCCATGGGACGTGGCCAAAATAAATAAATAATTAAAATGAAATAAAACCACTATTTTAAAAAAGATTTTAAAAATAAAGGAAAAAAACAAGAAAACTACCCCAGTACAACTTACAAATATGAACGTAAAAATCTATCACACAATAATAGCAACATGAAACCAACAGAACTTTAAATGGATAATGCCATAAGCAAGTATCTCTACACCAGAAATTTCAGGTTGCTCAACATATGAAAAGTAAGCAATGTATTCAACCACAATAATGGTGTGAAGTAAAAACACATAATCATATCAATTAATGCAAAACATCTACAATGAAAATCCAGTGTTATTTCATGAAAAACACTCAAGAAAGCAGGAATAAAAGGAAATTTGCTCAATATGGAAAAGGGTAGTACAAAAAGCCACAGCAAACATCATGCTCAACGTTAAAGACTGAAAGATTTACTCCTGAAATCAGGAACAGGGCCAGGAAGCTGGCCTTCATCACCGTTACTCAATAGTGTACTGGAAGTTCTACCCAGAATCTTGAGGAAAGAAAGAAAAGGCATCCATGGGTGAATGGAAAAATTAAAACCGTGTCTCTTCACAGAACATAGGTCACATCATCTTATATATAAGACTACCTATAATCAGCAAAGAAATTATTTGAGCTAATCAACTCATTAATAAGCAAAGTTATAGAACAAAATATCAATTCATGAAAATCTATCTTATATGCATACGCTGGCAAAAAATAATCTGAAAAAGAATTTATGAGAACAATTCCATTTTTAAGAATGTCAACATCAATATTTAGGAGTATATTTAATCAAGGGACGAGACTTGTTTTTATGTATGTAAAGTTGTATGTTTGAAATTACTGGAAAGTCAATTACTTTTCAAAACATCATGTATGTCAACAGCATGCCAGAAAAGCAGAGAAAACATCAAACTTCCATATAGAAGCCAAGCCTTACCCAGATCCAGTTCACCCAAAGTCCACATGTCATTTAGAGGCACTGTGGGAAGGTTATATTAGGAGCCGCTGTCCTCCGTGTTGTGGACGACCTGGATATGGTAGAAACAGTGGGATTTTTGAATTCCAATTTTCCACTTCATTCCACAATAAAACTATTAGAACTAATAAATCAATTCAGTAAAGTTGCAAAATCAACACACAGAGATCAGTTGCCTTTCTAAACACTAATAATGAACCATCAGAAAGAGAAACAAAGCAACCCTATTTACAACTGCATTCAAAAAGAACAAAATACCTGGGAATAAAGTCAACCAAGGAGGTGAAAGACCTGCACACTGAAAACTTGAAGACATTGATGAAGACATTGCAAAACACACCAATAAATGGAAAGATATCCTGTTCTCATGGAATGGAACAATTAATATTGTTAAAATATCCATGCTACCCAAAGCAGTGGACACAGTGAATGCAATCCCTCCCAAAATTCCATGGTATTTTCCCCCAAAATAGAGCAAATCCTCCTAATATCTGTGGGGAACCACAAAGGACCCCAAATAGCCAAAGAAACCCTGAAAAAAGAGAACGGGCTGGAGGCATCTCCCTCCCTGACGTCACACTCTCCTGAGAAGCTACAGTCACCAAAACAGTGTGGAACTGGCTCTAAACGGGCACAGGGACCAGAGGAACAGGCCAGAGAGACCAGAATTCAACCCACACGGACGGGGTCGGTGAATTTATGACACAGGGACCAAGGACACACCAAGGAGCACGACACGCCCCACGATAAATGGTGCTGGGAAAACTGGACGCCCCATAACTCACGCTGGCTACCCTGCACACAAACCTGACCAAACACCCAGCTTTCCACGCCAAGCCCTCCCTCGCTCACACGAAGACGGACCCCCTCAACGGTCAGTCGCCCACAGGAAGCTTCTCCCCACTTTTCCTCACCGTCTCTTCACCTTTTCCTCAGGCATCACCTGGGTCCTCAGGAAACCTAGTTCCCTAGTCAGCGTGGAGGCAGCCCCACTTTGTCCTGAAGCCGAAACCCCAGCGAGTCCTGAGGAGATGGAGACCGAGCTCTCAGCAGAGAAGCAGAGCCGGGCGTCCTACCTGAAGGCCCCCGCCCCCGCCCCCGCCCCCGCGCCTGAGGAGGCTCAACTCCTCTCAGCTGCCCTCACAATCGAGGTCCATGGAACGAGCATGCGCTGTGGGTCAGAGAGGCGAACTCGGCGCCACCCTGTGGTCAGTGCAGGAAGTGCAGGCCGCGCCTCCCTCACAGGTCACTGGAGGCAGCGTGCCCTACTGACAGGACTGCTGAATCCATTGAACTGGAAATTCAAACGAAAATGGAGTCTCTATCCCAAAAGTTTTCTAAAAGTAGTTAAGGAACAATTAATTGGAAACCATTTGGAATGAAGTGAATGTAGATGCAAACTTTACAACTTATACCAAATTCACTCAAAGTTATTCAGAGGCAAATTTTATTTTAGTTTATAATTTATGTTTGGCTGCATTGGGTCTTCGTTGCTGCATGTGGGCTTGCTCTAGTTGCGTCGAGCGGGGCTACTCTTCGTTGTGGTGCACGGGCTTCTCATTGCGGTGGCTTCTCTTGTGGGCGAGCACGGGCTCTAGGTGCGCAGGCTTCAGTAGTTGTGCCACGCAGGCTTGGTTGCTCTGCGGCATGTGGGAGCTTCCCGGACCAGGGCTCGAGCCCGTGTCCCCTGCATTGGCAGGCGGACTCTTAACCACTGCGTCACCAGGGAAGTCCCCACAGACAAACTTTAAATACAAAACTATTCAAGGGGCTTCCCTGGTGGCGCAGTGGTTGAGAATCTGCCTGCTAATGCAGGGGACACGGGTTCGAGCCCTGGTCTGGGAAGCTCCCACATGCCGCGGAGCAACTAGCCCCGTGAGCCACAACTCCTGAGCCTGCGCGTCTGGAGCCTGTGCTCCGCAACAAGAGAGGCCGCGATAGTGAGAGGCCCGCGCACCGCGATGAAGAGTGGCCCCCGCTTGCCACAACTAGAGAAAGCCTTCGCACAGAAACGAAGACCCAACACAGCCAAAAATAAATTAATTAATTCATCAATTAAAAAAGAAAGCTGTCTCTCAAATTTAACTTCCAGAATATATTCAGGAAAAACGCATACGCCCTTTTTGCCCAACCAAAGAAGCGGGCAATGCAAATCAACACTACAGAGAGGTATCACTTCGAATCAGAAAAAAGGACCATCCTCACAAAGGGTAAAAACCAGATATGCAGGACAAGGAGAGGAGAAAAGGGAGCCTTGTTACGCTGAAGGGGGGAATGTAAATTGCCAACGGCCACTCTGGAGAAGTGTGCTGTGTTTCCTGAAGCATCTAAAAAACAGAGCTACAAAGCATAGGGCGCTTCCACTCATGGGCCTATATGTCGGCAAAACCAAAATTCCACAGGATGCAGGTACCCCGTTTACTGCTGCTATGTTTACAACAGCCTCGACTTGGGTGCAACTTAATAGTCCTTGGAAGGAAAAAACGGTGAAAGAAAATTTGGTACTTAAGCACAACGGAATATTACTCAGCCCTGAAATCAATGAAATGAGGCCAGTTGCAGCAACTCAGGGGGACTTATGTATGGTCATTGAGAGTGAAATAAGTTAGACAGCAAGAGAAACTTATCATAAGATATCACTTATAAAGGGAATCTAAAAATCGCCAACCATGAACTGAATTACAAACAGAACACCATCACACATTTACAAAACACACTTACGGCTGCTTAAGGGGAAAAGTGTGGTGCGGTGATGCATAAACCAGGAGGTTGAAATTGGCACAGATACCGTTCCATACGCCAATAATGTAATCGCCAAGACATACTCATGGTTCAAGGAACTGGACTCAGCACACTCTATTCACAGAAAAAACATATATCTGACTACTAGAAACTAGAAAAGAATTTATTGATGTCTCTCTGTAAGTGACTCAGGTGGATGTACAGCACCAAGAAACACAACATTGCAAATCAGCTACACCCCATTATAAAAATTAATTATAAAAAAAGAAAGACAGTGAGAGAGAGAGGAATTCTCACAAAATTCAATCAGGGGCTGTGATGCAACTGGACTGACCACATCTACACTCACAGCTCAATGGGACGTAAGGCTGGACACCCTAACCCTAAACCCTAACCCGAACCCTAACCCAACCCTAACCCTACCTTAACCGTAACCCTAACCCAACACTAACCCTAACCCTAAACCTAAACCCTAACCCTAACCCAACCCTACGCCTAACCCTAACCCCTAGCCCTAGCCCTAGCCCTAACCCTGACCCTAACCCCTAACCCTTAACCCCTAACCCCTAACCCTACCCAAGTTCACAAGTAAACTTCTCGCCCACCTGGAGAGAGCGATTTAATTTGAAAGAGTAAAGACACAATCAGCTCAGTAATTGGCCACGGGGGCTGCAGGGGCCAAGGCTAACCTGAGCTGGAGGAACGTGGGTGCCTGCCTGGATGCTCAGAGGCCAAGGGCTGTCCTGAGACCTGCTTGGACACCCGTGCAGATGGAACATAGGATCCGTCCAGTCCCAGGAGGGCCCCACCAGCCCTCACGAACGCAACACCAGACTTCCCTGGTGGCGCAGTGGTTAAGAATCCACCTGCCAATGCAGGGGACACGGGTTTGAGCCCTGGTCCGGGAAGATACCACATGCTGTGGAGCAACTAAGCCCGTGCACCACAACTACTGAGCCTGCGCTCTAGAACCCGCGAGCCCCAACTGCTGAAGCCCACGCGCTTAGAGCCTGTGCTCCGCAACAAGAGAAGCCACCGCAATGAGAAGCCCCCGCTCGCCGCAACTAGAGAAAGCCTCCGTGCAGCAATGCAGACCCAACACAGCCCAAAATTAATTAATTAATTAATTAAGGGAAAAAAAAAGGCAGCACCTGGGGACTGGCAGACTGAGGCACCAAGTCTTACATCACGTCTACTTAGTATCCTGCATGTCAGGGCCATGCTGGACCTGGGGCTGCCCAGACAGAGTGGGGCCTGCATCACCCTTCCCAGGAGGGAGGGTGGAGGGAAACCCTGCATGACCTCTGAGGCCCTAAGAACCCCTGACTAAGGCTGAGCTCAATTTGAAACAGTGGGTGACCAGAGCAGACATTTCATTCGTCTATCAATGAGAATCCAGCACTGGAGGAGCAGCAAACAATGGCCTCGCTCAACCTTGACGCTAATCCTGACATGGACCCTAACCCTAAACTCTGATCCTGACCCTAAGCCCTGACCTAACCTTAGCCTAACCCGTACCCTAAACCTGTACCTTACCCTAACCCATGCTCTACCCGCATCCTACCTGTACCCCAATTCTCACCCATACCCTAACACCCACTCTAACACAGAACCCTAACACCCTGAGACCAAAACCATAAACCTTAACCAATAAGCAAAACCATAACCATAACCAAACCATAAAATATAGTCATTAACCATACCCATAAATAACTCATTAACCATAAAACTTAAACCATAACAGCAACCATAAACCATACACAGCCCCAACCCTCACACCAGCCCCAGCCCTAATGCTAACCCTCCAAACCACTTACACCAAGCCAAGTCTAATCAGATTATACAAATACATCTCGAAAAAGAAAACTGGGGAATACTCTGGTGGCCCAGTGGTTAGGACTCTGTGCTTTCACTGCCAAGGGCTCGGGTTCGATCCCTGACTGGGGAACTAAGATCCCACAAGCCATGGGACGTGGCCAAAATAAATAAATAATTAAAATGAAATAAAACCACTATTTTAAAAAAGATTTTAAAAATAAAGGAAAAAAACAAGAAAACTACCCCAGTACAACTTACAAATATGAACGTAAAAATCTATCACACAATAATAGCAACATGAAACCAACAGAACTTTAAATGGATAATGCCATAAGCAAGTATCTCTACACCAGAAATTTCAGGTTGCTCAACATATGAAAAGTAAGCAATGTATTCAACCACAATAATGGTGTGAAGTAAAAACACATAATCATATCAATTAATGCAAAACATCTACAATGAAAATCCAGTGTTATTTCATGAAAAACACTCAAGAAAGCAGGAATAAAAGGAAATTTGCTCAATATGGAAAAGGGTAGTACAAAAAGCCACAGCAAACATCATGCTCAACGTTAAAGACTGAAAGATTTACTCCTGAAATCAGGAACAGGGCCAGGAAGCTGGCCTTCATCACCGTTACTCAATAGTGTACTGGAAGTTCTACCCAGAATCTTGAGGAAAGAAAGAAAAGGCATCCATGGGTGAATGGAAAAATTAAAACCGTGTCTCTTCACAGAACATAGGTCACATCATCTTATATATAAGACTACCTATAATCAGCAAAGAAATTATTTGAGCTAATCAACTCATTAATAAGCAAAGTTATAGAACAAAATATCAATTCATGAAAATCTATCTTATATGCATACGCTGGCAAAAAATAATCTGAAAAAGAATTTATGAGAACAATTCCATTTTTAAGAATGTCAACATCAATATTTAGGAGTATATTTAATCAAGGGACGAGACTTGTTTTTATGTATGTAAAGTTGTATGTTTGAAATTACTGGAAAGTCAATTACTTTTCAAAACATCATGTATGTCAACAGCATGCCAGAAAAGCAGAGAAAACATCAAACTTCCATATAGAAGCCAAGCCTTACCCAGATCCAGTTCACCCAAAGTCCACATGTCATTTAGAGGCACTGTGGGAAGGTTATATTAGGAGCCGCTGTCCTCCGTGTTGTGGATGACCTGGATATGGTAGAAACAGTGGGATTTTTGAATTCCAATTTTCCACTTCATTCCACAAAAAAACTATTAGAACTAATAAATCAATTCAGTAAAGTTGCAAAATCAATACACAGAGATCAGTTGCCTTTCTAAACACTAATAATGAACCATCAGAAAGAGAAACAAAGCAACCCTATTTACAACTGCATTCAAAAAGAACAAAATACCTGGGAATAAAGTCAACCAAGGAGGTGAAAGACCTGCACACTGAAAACTTGAAGACATTGATGAAGACATTGCAAAACACACCAATAAATGGAAAGATATCCTGTTCTCATGGAATGGAACAATTAATATTGTTAAAATATCCATGCTACCCAAAGCAGTGGACACAGTGAATGCAATCCCTCCCAAAATTCCATGGTATTTTCCCCCAAAATAGAGCAAATCCTCCTAATATCTGTGGGGAACCACAAAGGACCCCAAATAGCCAAAGAAACCCTGAAAAAAGAGAACGGGCTGGAGGCATCTCCCTCCCTGACGTCACACTCTCCTGAGAAGCTACAGTCACCAAAACAGTGTGGAACTGGCTCTAAACGGGCACAGGGACCAGAGGAACAGGCCAGAGAGACCAGAATTCAACCCACACGGACGGGGTCGGTGAATTTATGACACAGGGACCAAGGACACACCAAGGAGCACGACACGCCCCACGATAAATGGTGCTGGGAAAACTGGACGCCCCATAACTCACGCTGGCTACCCTGCACACAAACCTGACCAAACACCCAGCTTTCCACGCCAAGCCCTCCCTCGCTCACACGAAGACGGACCCCCTCAACGGTCAGTCGCCCACAGGAAGCTTCTCCCCACTTTTCCTCACCGTCTCTTCACCTTTTCCTCAGGCATCACCTGGGTCCTCAGGAAACCTAGTTCCCTAGTCAGCGTGGAGGCAGCCCCACTTTGTCCTGAAGCCGAAACCCCAGCGAGTCCTGAGGAGATGGAGACCGAGCTCTCAGCAGAGAAGCAGAGCCGGGCGTCCTACCTGAAGGCCCCCGCCCCCGCCCCCGCCCCCGCGCCTGAGGCGGCTCAACTCCTCTCAGCTGCCCTCACAATCGAGTTCCATGGAAGGAGCATGCGCTGTGGGTCAGAGAGGCGAACTCGGCGCCACCCTGTGGTCAGTGCAGGAAGTGCAGGCCGCGCCTCCCTCACAGGTCACTGGAGGCAGCGTGCCCTACTGACAGGACTGCTGAATCCATTAAACTGGAAATTCAAACGAAAATGGAGTCTCTATCCCAAAAGTTTTCTAAAAGTAGTTAAGGAACAATTAATTGGAAACCATTTGGAATGAAGTGAATGTAGATGCAAACTTTACAACTTATACCAAATTCACTCAAAGTTATTCAGAGGCAAATTTTATTTTAGTTTATAATTTATGTTTGGCTGCATTGGGTCTTCGTTGCTGCATGTGGGCTTGCTCTAGTTGCGTCGAGCGGGGCTACTCTTCGTTGTGGTGCACGGGCTTCTCATTGCGGTGGCTTCTCTTGTGGGCGAGCACGGGCTCTAGGTGCGCAGGCTTCAGTAGTTGTGCCGCGCAGGGTTGGTTGCTCTGCGGCATGTGGGAGCTTCCCGGACCAGGGCTCGAGCCCGTGTCCCCTGCATTGGCAGGCGGACTCTTAACCACTGCGTCACCAGGGAAGTCCCCACAGACAAACTTTAAATACAAAACTATTCAAGGGGCTTCCCTGGTGGCGCAGTGGTTGAGAATCTGCCTGCTAATGCAGGGGACACGGGTTCGAGCCCTGGTCTGGGAAGCTCCCACATGCCGCGGAGCAACTAGCCCCGTGAGCCACAACTCCTGAGCCTGCGCGTCTGGAGCCTTTGCTCCGCAACAAGAGAGGCCGCGATAGTGAGAGGCCCGCGCACCGCGATGAAGAGTGGCCCCCGCTTGCCACAACTAGAGAAAGCCTTCGCACAGAAACGAAGACCCAACACAGCCAAAAATAAATTAATTAATTCATCAATTAAAAAAGAAAGCTGTCTCTCAAATTTAACTTCCAGAATATATTCAGGAAAAACGCATACGCCCTTTTTGCCCAACCAAAGAAGTGGGCAATGCAAATCAACACTACAGAGAGGTATCACTTCGAATCAGAAAAAAGGACCATCCTCACAAAGGGTAAAAACCAGATATGCAGGACAAGGAGAGGAGAAAAGGGAGCCTTGTTACGCTGAAGGGGGGAATGTAAATTGCCAACGGCCACTCTGGAGAAGTGTGCTGTGTTTCCTGAAGCATCTAAAAAACACAGCTACAAGGCATAGGGCGCTTCCACTCATGGGCCTATATGTCGGCAAAACCAAAAATCCACAGGATGCAGGTACCCCGTTTACTGCTGCTATGTTTACAACAGCCTCGACTTGGGTGCAACTTAATAGTCCTTGGAAGGAAAAAACGGTGAAAGAAAATTTGGTACTTAAGCACAACGGAATATTACTCAGCCCTGAAATCAATGAAATGAGGCCAGTTGCAGCAACTCAGGGGGACTTATGTATGGTCATTGAGAGTGAAATAAGTTAGACAGCAAGAGAAACTTATCATAAGATATCACTTATAAAGGGAATCTAAAAATCGCCAACCATGAACTGAATTACAAACAGAACACCATCACACATTTACAAAACACACTTACGGCTGCTTAAGGGGAAAAGTGTGGTGCGGTGATGCATAAACCAGGAGGTTGAAATTGGCACAGATACCGTTCCATACGCCAATAATGTAATCGCCAAGACATACTCATGGTTCAAGGAACTGGACTCAGCACACTCTATTCACAGAAAAAACATATATCTGACTACTAGAAACTAGAAAAGAATTTATTGATGTCTCTCTGTAAGTGACTCAGGTGGATGTACAGCACCAAGAAACACAACATTGCAAATCAGCTACACCCCATTATGAAAATTAATTATAAAAAAAGAAAGACAGTGAGAGAGAGAGGAATTCTCACAAAATTCAATCAGGGGCTGTGATGCAACTGGACTGACCACATCTACACTCACAGCTCAATGGGACGTAAGGCTGGACACCCTAACCCTAAACCCTAACCCGAACCCTAACCCAACCCTAACCCTACCTTAACCGTAACCCTAACCCAACACTAACCCTAACCCTAAACCTAAACCCTAACCCTAACCCAACCCTACGCCTAACCCTAACCCCTAGCCCTAGCCCTAGCCCTAACCCTGACCCTAACCCCTAACCCTTAACCCCTAACCCCTAACCCTACCCAAGTTCACAAGTAAACTTCTCGCCCACCTGGAGAGAGCGATTTAATTTGAAAGAGTAAAGACACAATCAGCTCAGTAATTGGCCACGGGGGCTGCAGGGGCCAAGGCTAACCTGAGCTGGAGGAACGTGGGTGCCTGCCTGGATGCTCAGAGGCCAAGGGCTGTCCTGAGACCTGCTTGGACACCCGTGCAGATGGAACATAGGATCCGTCCAGTCCCAGGAGGGCCCCACCAGCCCTCACGAACGCAACACCAGACTTCCCTGGTGGCGCAGTGGTTAAGAATCCACCTGCCAATGCAGGGGACACGGGTTTGAGCCCTGGTCCGGGAAGATACCACATGCTGTGGAGCAACTAAGCCCGTGCACCACAACTACTGAGCCTGCGCTCTAGAACCCGCGAGCCCCAACTGCTGAAGCCCACGCGCTTAGAGCCTGTGCTCCGCAACAAGAGAAGCCACCGCAATGAGAAGCCCCCACTCGCCGCAACTAGAGAAAGCCTCCGTGCAGCAATGCAGACCCAACACAGCCCAAAATTAATTAATTAATTAATTAATTAAGGGAAAAAAAAAGGCAGCACCTGGGGACTGGCAGACTGAGGCACCAAGTCTTACATCACGTCTACTTAGTATCCTGCATGTCAGGGCCATGCTGGACCTGGGGCTGCCCAGACAGAGTGGGGCCTGCATCACCCTTCCCAGGAGGGAGGGTGGAGGGAAACCCTGCATGACCTCTGAGGCCCTAAGAACCCTTGACTAAGGCTGAGCTCAATTTGAAACAGTGGGTGACCAGAGCAGACATTTCATTCGTCTATCAATGAGAATCCAGCACTGGAGGAGCAGCAAACAATGGCCTCGCTCAACCTTGACGCTAATCCTGACATGGACCCTAACCCTAAACTCTGATCCTGACCCTAAGCCCTGACCTAACCTTAGCCTAACCCGTACCCTAAACCTGTACCTTACCCTAACCCATGCTCTACCCGCATCCTACCTGTACCCCAATTCTCACCCATACCCTAACACCCACTCTAACACAGAACCCTAACACCCTGAGACCAAAACCATAAACCTTAACCAATAAGCAAAACCATAACCATAACCAAACCATAAAATATAGTCATTAACCATACCCATAAATAACTCATTAACCATAAAACTTAAACCATAACAGCAACCATAAACCATACACAGCCCCAACCCTCACACCAGCCCCAGCCCTAATGCTAACCCTCCAAACCACTTACACCAAGCCAAGTCTAATCAGATTATACAAATACATCTCGAAAAAGAAAACTGGGGAATACTCTGGTGGCCCAGTGGTTAGGACTCTGTGCTTTCACTGCCAAGGGCTCGGGTTCGATCCCTGACTGGGGAACTAAGATCCCACAAGCCATGGGACATGGCCAAAATAAATAAATAATTAAAATGAAATAAAACCACTATTTTAAAAAAGATTTTAAAAATAAAGGAAAAAAACAAGAAAACTACCCCAGTACAACTTACAAATATGAACGTAAAAATCTATCACACAATAATAGCAACATGAAACCAACAGAACTTTAAATGGATAATGCCATAAGCAAGTATCTCTACACCAGAAATTTCAGGTTGCTCAACATATGAAGAGTAAGCAATGTATTCAACCACAATAATGGTGTGAAGTAAAAACACATAATCATATCAATTAATGCAAAAAATCTACAATGAAAATCCAGTGTTATTTCATGAAAAACACTCAAGAAAGCAGGAATAAAAGGAAATTTGCTCAATATGGAAAAGGGTAGTACAAAAAGCCACAGCAAACATCATGCTCAACGTTAAAGACTGAAAGATTTACTCCTGAAATCAGGAACAGGGCCAGGAAGCTGGCCTTCATCACCGTTACTCAATAGTGTACTGGAAGTTCTACCCAGAATCTTGAGGAAAGAAAGAAAAGGCATCCATGGGTGAATGGAAAAATTAAAACCGTGTCTCTTCACAGAACATAGGTCACATCATCTTATATATAAGACTACCTATAATCAGCAAAGAAATTATTTGAGCTAATCAACTCATTAATAAGCAAAGTTATAGAACAAAATATCAATTCATGAAAATCTATCTTATATGCATACGCTGGCAAAAAATAATCTGAAAAAGAATTTATGAGAACAATTCCATTTTTAAGAATGTCAACATCAATATTTAGGAGTATATTTAATCAAGGGACGAGACTTGTTTTTATGTATGTAAAGTTGTATGTTTGAAATTACTGGAAAGTCAATTACTTTTCAAAACATCATGTATGTCAACAGCATGCCAGAAAAGCAGAGAAAACATCAAACTTCCATATAGAAGCCAAGCCTTACCCAGATCCAGTTCACCCAAAGTCCACATGTCATTTAGAGGCACTGTGGGAAGGTTATATTAGGAGCCGCTGTCCTCCGTGTTGTGGACGACCTGGATATGGTAGAAACAGTGGGATTTTTGAATTCCAATTTTCCACTTCATTCCACAATAAAACTATTAGAACTAATAAATCAATTCAGTAAAGTTGCAAAATCAACACACAGAGATCAGTTGCCTTTCTAAACACTAATAATGAACCATCAGAAAGAGAAACAAAGCAACCCTATTTACAACTGCATTCAAAAAGAACAAAATACCTGGGAATAAAGTCAACCAAGGAGGTGAAAGACCTGCACACTGAAAACTTGAAGACATTGATGAAGACATTGCAAAACACACCAATAAATGGAAAGATATCCTGTTCTCATGGAATGGAACAATTAATATTGTTAAAATATCCATGCTACCCAAAGCAGTGGACACAGTGAATGCAATCCCTCCCAAAATTCCATGGTATTTTCCCCCAAAATAGAGCAAATCCTCCTAATATCTGTGGGGAACCACAAAGGACCCCAAATAGCCAAAGAAACCCTGAAAAAAGAGAACGGGCTGGAGGCATCTCCCTCCCTGACGTCACACTCTCCTGAGAAGCTACAGTCACCAAAACAGTGTGGAACTGGCTCTAAACGGGCACAGGGACCAGAGGAACAGGCCAGAGAGACCAGAATTCAACCCACACGGACGGGGTCGGTGAATTTATGACACAGGGACCAAGGACACACCAAGGAGCACGACACGCCCCACGATAAATGGTGCTGGGAAAACTGGACGCCCCATAACTCACGCTGGCTACCCTGCACACAAACCTGACCAAACACCCAGCTTTCCACGCCAAGCCCTCCCTCGCTCACACGAAGACGGACCCCCTCAACGGTCAGTCGCCCACAGGAAGCTTCTCCCCACTTTTCCTCACCGTCTCTTCACCTTTTCCTCAGGCATCACCTGGGTCCTCAGGAAACCTAGTTCCCTAGTCAGCGTGGAGGCAGCCCCACTTTGTCCTGAAGCCGAAACCCCAGCGAGTCCTGAGGAGATGGAGACCGAGCTCTCAGCAGAGAAGCAGAGCCGGGCGTCCTACCTGAAGGCCCCCGCCCCCGCCCCCGCCCCCGCGCCTGAGGAGGCTCAACTCCTCTCAGCTGCCCTCACAATCGAGGTCCATGGAACGAGCATGCGCTGTGGGTCAGAGAGGCGAACTCAGCGCCACCCTGTGGTCAGTGCAGGAAGTGCAGGCCGCGCCTCCCTCACAGGTCACTGGAGGCAGCGTGCCCTACTGACAGGACTGCTGAATCCATTGAACTGGAAATTCAAACGAAAATGGAGTCTCTATCCCAAAAGTTTTCTAAAAGTAGTTAAGGAACAATTAATTGGAAACCATTTGGAATGAAGTGAATGTAGATGCAAACTTTACAACTTATACCAAATTCACTCAAAGTTATTCAGAGGCAAATTTTATTTTAGTTTATAATTTATGTTTGGCTGCATTGGGTCTTCGTTGCTGCATGTGGGCTTGCTCTAGTTGCGTCGAGCGGGGCTACTCTTCGTTGTGGTGCACGGGCTTCTCATTGCGGTGGCTTCTCTTGTGGGCGAGCACGGGCTCTAGGTGCGCAGGCTTCAGTAGTTGTGCCACGCAGGCTTGGTTGCTCTGCGGCATGTGGGAGCTTCCCGGACCAGGGCTCGAGCCCGTGTCCCCTGCATTGGCAGGCGGACTCTTAACCACTGCGTCACCAGGGAAGTCCCCACAGACAAACTTTAAATACAAAACTATTCAAGGGGCTTCCCTGGTGGCGCAGTGGTTGAGAATCTGCCTGCTAATGCAGGGGACACGGGTTCGAGCCCTGGTCTGGGAAGCTCCCACATGCCGCGGAGCAACTAGCCCCGTGAGCCACAACTCCTGAGCCTGCGCGTCTGGAGCCTGTGCTCCGCAACAAGAGAGGCCGCGATAGTGAGAGGCCCGCGCACCGCGATGAAGAGTGGCCCCCGCTTGCCACAACTAGAGAAAGCCTTCGCACAGAAACGAAGACCCAACACAGCCAAAAATAAATTAATTAATTCATCAATTAAAAAAGAAAGCTGTCTCTCAAATTTAACTTCCAGAATATATTCAGGAAAAACGCATACGCCCTTTTTGCCCAACCAAAGAAGCGGGCAATGCAAATCAACACTACAGAGAGGTATCACTTCGAATCAGAAAAAAGGACCATCCTCACAAAGGGTAAAAACCAGATATGCAGGACAAGGAGAGGAGAAAAGGGAGCCTTGTTACGCTGAAGGGGGGAATGTAAATTGCCAACGGCCACTCTGGAGAAGTGTGCTGTGTTTCCTGAAGCATCTAAAAAACAGAGCTACAAAGCATAGGGCGCTTCCACTCATGGGCCTATATGTCGGCAAAACCAAAATTCCACAGGATGCAGGTACCCCGTTTACTGCTGCTATGTTTACAACAGCCTCGACTTGGGTACAACTTAATAGTCCTTGGAAGGAAAAAACGGTGAAAGAAAATTTGGTACTTAAGCACAACGGAATATTACTCAGCCCTGAAATCAATGAAATGAGGCCAGTTGCAGCAACTCAGGGGGACTTATGTATGGTCATTGAGAGTGAAATAAGTTAGACAGCAAGAGAAACTTATCATAAGATATCACTTATAAAGGGAATCTAAAAGTCGCCAACCATGAACTGAATTACAAACAGAACACCATCACACATTTACAAAACACACTTACGGCTGCTTAAGGGGAAAAGTGTGGTGCGGTGATGCATAAACCAGGAGGTTGAAATTGGCACAGATACCGTTCCATACGCCAATAATGTAATCGCCAAGACATACTCATGGTTCAAGGAACTGGACTCAGCACACTCTATTCACAGAAAAAACATATATCTGACTACTAGAAACTAGAAAAGAATTTATTGATGTCTCTCTGTAAGTGACTCAGGTGGATGTACAGCACCAAGAAACACAACATTGCAAATCAGCTACACCCCATTATGAAAATTAATTATAAAAAAAGAAAGACAGTGAGAGAGAGAGGAATTCTCACAAAATTCAATCAGGGGCTGTGATGCAACTGGACTGACCACATCTACACTCACAGCTCAATGGGACGTAAGGCTGGACACCCTAACCCTAAACCCTAACCCGAACCCTAACCCAACCCTAACCCTACCTTAACCGTAACCCTAACCCAACACTAACCCTAACCCTAAACCTAAACCCTAACCCTAACCCAACCCTACGCCTAACCCTAACCCCTAGCCCTAGCCCTAGCCCTAACCCTGACCCTAACCCCTAACCCTTAACCCCTAACCCCTAACCCTACCCAAGTTCACAAGTAAACTTCTCGCCCACCTGGAGAGAGCGATTTAATTTGAAAGAGTAAAGACACAATCAGCTCAGTAATTGGCCACGGGGGCTGCAGGGGCCAAGGCTAACCTGAGCTGGAGGAACGTGGGTGCCTGCCTGGATGCTCAGAGGCCAAGGGCTGTCCTGAGACCTGCTTGGACACCCGTGCAGATGGAACATAGGATCCGTCCAGTCCCAGGAGGGCCCCACCAGCCCTCACGAACGCAACACCAGACTTCCCTGGTGGCGCAGTGGTTAAGAATCCACCTGCCAATGCAGGGGACACGGGTTTGAGCCCTGGTCCGGGAAGATACCACATGCTGTGGAGCAACTAAGCCCGTGCACCACAACTACTGAGCCTGCGCTCTAGAACCCGCGAGCCCCAACTGCTGAAGCCCACGCGCTTAGAGCCTGTGCTCCGCAACAAGAGAAGCCACCGCAATGAGAAGCCCCCACTCGCCGCAACTAGAGAAAGCCTCCGTGCAGCAATGCAGACCCAACACAGCCCAAAATTAATTAATTAATTAATTAAGGGAAAAAAAAAGGCAGCACCTGGGGACTGGCAGACTGAGGCACCAAGTCTTACATCACGTCTACTTAGTATCCTGCATGTCAGGGCCATGCTGGACCTGGGGCTGCCCAGACAGAGTGGGGCCTGCATCACCCTTCCCAGGAGGGAGGGTGGAGGGAAACCCTGCATGACCTCTGAGGCCCTAAGAACCCCTGACTAAGGCTGAGCTCAATTTGAAACAGTGGGTGACCAGAGCAGACATTTCATTCGTCTATCAATGAGAATCCAGCACTGGAGGAGCAGCAAACAATGGCCTCGCTCAACCTTGACGCTAATCCTGACATGGACCCTAACCCTAAACTCTGATCCTGACCCTAAGCCCTGACCTAACCTTAGCCTAACCCGTACCCTAAACCTGTACCTTACCCTAACCCATGCTCTACCCGCATCCTACCTGTACCCCAATTCTCACCCATACCCTAACACCCACTCTAACACAGAACCCTAACACCCTGAGACCAAAACCATAAACCTTAACCAATAAGCAAAACCATAACCATAACCAAACCATAAAATATAGTCATTAACCATACCCATAAATAACTCATTAACCATAAAACTTAAACCATAACAGCAACCATAAACCATACACAGCCCCAACCCTCACACCAGCCCCAGCCCTAATGCTAACCCTCCAAACCACTTACACCAAGCCAAGTCTAATCAGATTATACAAATACATCTCGAAAAAGAAAACTGGGGAATACTCTGGTGGCCCAGTGGTTAGGACTCTGTGCTTTCACTGCCAAGGGCTCGGGTTCGATCCCTGACTGGGGAACTAAGATCCCACAAGCCATGGGACATGGCCAAAATAAATAAATAATTAAAATGAAATAAAACCACTATTTTAAAAAAGATTTTAAAAATAAAGGAAAAAAACAAGAAAACTACCCCAGTACAACTTACAAATATGAACGTAAAAATCTATCACACAATAATAGCAACATGAAACCAACAGAACTTTAAATGGATAATGCCATAAGCAAGTATCTCTACACCAGAAATTTCAGGTTGCTCAACATATGAAAAGTAAGCAATGTATTCAACCACAATAATGGTGTGAAGTAAAAACACATAATCATATCAATTAATGCAAAAAATCTACAATGAAAATCCAGTGTTATTTCATGAAAAACACTCAAGAAAGCAGGAATAAAAGGAAATTTGCTCAATATGGAAAAGGGTAGTACAAAAAGCCACAGCAAACATCATGCTCAACGTTAAAGACTGAAAGATTTACTCCTGAAATCAGGAACAGGGCCAGGAAGCTGGCCTTCATCACCGTTACTCAATAGTGTACTGGAAGTTCTACCCAGAATCTTGAGGAAAGAAAGAAAAGGCATCCATGGGTGAATGGAAAAATTAAAACCGTGTCTCTTCACAGAACATAGGTCACATCATCTTATATATAAGACTACCTATAATCAGCAAAGAAATTATTTGAGCTAATCAACTCATTAATAAGCAAAGTTATAGAACAAAATATCAATTCATGAAAATCTATCTTATATGCATACGCTGGCAAAAAATAATCTGAAAAAGAATTTATGAGAACAATTCCATTTTTAAGAATGTCAACATCAATATTTAGGAGTATATTTAATCAAGGGACGAGACTTGTTTTTATGTATGTAAAGTTGTATGTTTGAAATTACTGGAAAGTCAATTACTTTTCAAAACATCATGTATGTCAACAGCATGCCAGAAAAGCAGAGAAAACATCAAACTTCCATATAGAAGCCAAGCCTTACCCAGATCCAGTTCACCCAAAGTCCACATGTCATTTAGAGGCACTGTGGGAAGGTTATATTAGGAGCCGCTGTCCTCCGTGTTGTGGACGACCTGGATATGGTAGAAACAGTGGGATTTTTGAATTCCAATTTTCCACTTCATTCCACAATAAAACTATTAGAACTAATAAATCAATTCAGTAAAGTTGCAAAATCAATACACAGAGATCAGTTGCCTTTCTAAACACTAATAATGAACCATCAGAAAGAGAAACAAAGCAACCCTATTTACAACTGCATTCAAAAAGAACAAAATACCTGGGAATAAAGTCAACCAAGGAGGTGAAAGACCTGCACACTGAAAACTTGAAGACATTGATGAAGACATTGCAAAACACACCAATAAATGGAAAGATATCCTGTTCTCATGGAATGGAACAATTAATATTGTTAAAATATCCATGCTACCCAAAGCAGTGGACACAGTGAATGCAATCCCTCCCAAAATTCCATGGTATTTTCCCCCAAAATAGAGCAAATCCTCCTAATATCTGTGGGGAACCACAAAGGACCCCAAATAGCCAAAGAAACCCTGAAAAAAGAGAACGGGCTGGAGGCATCTCCCTCCCTGACGTCACACTCTCCTGAGAAGCTACAGTCACCAAAACAGTGTGGAACTGGCTCTAAACGGGCACAGGGACCAGAGGAACAGGCCAGAGAGACCAGAATTCAACCCACACGGACGGGGTCGGTGAATTTATGACACAGGGACCAAGGACACACCAAGGAGCACGACACGCCCCACGATAAATGGTGCTGGGAAAACTGGACGCCCCATAACTCACGCTGGCTACCCTGCACACAAACCTGACCAAACACCCAGCTTTCCACGCCAAGCCCTCCCTCGCTCACACGAAGACGGACCCCCTCAACGGTCAGTCGCCCACAGGAAGCTTCTCCCCACTTTTCCTCACCGTCTCTTCACCTTTTCCTCAGGCATCACCTGGGTCCTCAGGAAACCTAGTTCCCTAGTCAGCGTGGAGGCAGCCCCACTTTGTCCTGAAGCCGAAACCCCAGCGAGTCCTGAGGAGATGGAGACCGAGCTCTCAGCAGAGAAGCAGAGCCGGGCGTCCTACCTGAAGGCCCCCGCCCCCGCCCCCGCCCCCGCGCCTGAGGAGGCTCAACTCCTCTCAGCTGCCCTCACAATCGAGGTCCATGGAACGAGCATGCGCTGTGGGTCAGAGAGGCGAACTCAGCGCCACCCTGTGGTCAGTGCAGGAAGTGCAGGCCGCGCCTCCCTCACAGGTCACTGGAGGCAGCGTGCCCTACTGACAGGACTGCTGAATCCATTGAACTGGAAATTCAAACGAAAATGGAGTCTCTATCCCAAAAGTTTTCTAAAAGTAGTTAAGGAACAATTAATTGGAAACCATTTGGAATGAAGTGAATGTAGATGCAAACTTTACAACTTATACCAAATTCACTCAAAGTTATTCAGAGGCAAATTTTATTTTAGTTTATAATTTATGTTTGGCTGCATTGGGTCTTCGTTGCTGCATGTGGGCTTGCTCTAGTTGCGTCGAGCGGGGCTACTCTTCGTTGTGGTGCACGGGCTTCTCATTGCGGTGGCTTCTCTTGTGGGCGAGCACGGGCTCTAGGTGCGCAGGCTTCAGTAGTTGTGCCACGCAGGCTTGGTTGCTCTGCGGCATGTGGGAGCTTCCCGGACCAGGGCTCGAGCCCGTGTCCCCTGCATTGGCAGGCGGACTCTTAACCACTGCGTCACCAGGGAAGTCCCCACAGACAAACTTTAAATACAAAACTATTCAAGGGGCTTCCCTGGTGGCGCAGTGGTTGAGAATCTGCCTGCTAATGCAGGGGACACGGGTTCGAGCCCTGGTCTGGGAAGCTCCCACATGCCGCGGAGCAACTAGCCCCGTGAGCCACAACTCCTGAGCCTGCGCGTCTGGAGCCTGTGCTCCGCAACAAGAGAGGCCGCGATAGTGAGAGGCCCGCGCACCGCGATGAAGAGTGGCCCCCGCTTGCCACAACTAGAGAAAGCCTTCGCACAGAAACGAAGACCCAACACAGCCAAAAATAAATTAATTAATTCATCAATTAAAAAAGAAAGCTGTCTCTCAAATTTAACTTCCAGAATATATTCAGGAAAAACGCATACGCCCTTTTTGCCCAACCAAAGAAGCGGGCAATGCAAATCAACACTACAGAGAGGTATCACTTCGAATCAGAAAAAAGGACCATCCTCACAAAGGGTAAAAACCAGATATGCAGGACAAGGAGAGGAGAAAAGGGAGCCTTGTTACGCTGAAGGGGGGAATGTAAATTGCCAACGGCCACTCTGGAGAAGTGTGCTGTGTTTCCTGAAGCATCTAAAAAACAGAGCTACAAAGCATAGGGCGCTTCCACTCATGGGCCTATATGTCGGCAAAACCAAAATTCCACAGGATGCAGGTACCCCGTTTACTGCTGCTATGTTTACAACAGCCTCGACTTGGGTGCAACTTAATAGTCCTTGGAAGGAAAAAACGGTGAAAGAAAATTTGGTACTTAAGCACAACGGAATATTACTCAGCCCTGAAATCAATGAAATGAGGCCAGTTGCAGCAACTCAGGGGGACTTATGTATGGTCATTGAGAGTGAAATAAGTTAGACAGCAAGAGAAACTTATCATAAGATATCACTTATAAAGGGAATCTAAAAGTCGCCAACCATGAACTGAATTACAAACAGAACACCATCACACATTTACAAAACACACTTACGGCTGCTTAAGGGGAAAAGTGTGGTGCGGTGATGCATAAACCAGGAGGTTGAAATTGGCACAGATACCGTTCCATACGCCAATAATGTAATCGCCAAGACATACTCATGGTTCAAGGAACTGGACTCAGCACACTCTATTCACAGAAAAAACATATATCTGACTACTAGAAACTAGAAAAGAATTTATTGATGTCTCTCTGTAAGTGACTCAGGTGGATGTACAGCACCAAGAAACACAACATTGCAAATCAGCTACACCCCATTATGAAAATTAATTATAAAAAAAGAAAGACAGTGAGAGAGAGAGGAATTCTCACAAAATTCAATCAGGGGCTGTGATGCAACTGGACTGACCACATCTACACTCACAGCTCAATGGGACGTAAGGCTGGACACCCTAACCCTAAACCCTAACCCGAACCCTAACCCAACCCTAACCCTACCTTAACCGTAACCCTAACCCAACACTAACCCTAACCCTAAACCTAAACCCTAACCCTAACCCAACCCTACGCCTAACCCTAACCCCTAGCCCTAGCCCTAGCCCTAACCCTGACCCTAACCCCTAACCCTTAACCCCTAACCCCTAACCCTACCCAAGTTCACAAGTAAACTTCTCGCCCACCTGGAGAGAGCGATTTAATTTGAAAGAGTAAAGACACAATCAGCTCAGTAATTGGCCACGGGGGCTGCAGGGGCCAAGGCTAACCTGAGCTGGAGGAACGTGGGTGCCTGCCTGGATGCTCAGAGGCCAAGGGCTGTCCTGAGACCTGCTTGGACACCCGTGCAGATGGAACATAGGATCCGTCCAGTCCCAGGAGGGCCCCACCAGCCCTCACGAACGCAACACCAGACTTCCCTGGTGGCGCAGTGGTTAAGAATCCACCTGCCAATGCAGGGGACACGGGTTTGAGCCCTGGTCCGGGAAGATCCCACATGCTGTGGAGCAACTAAGCCCGTGCACCACAACTACTGAGCCTGCGCTCTAGAACCCGCGAGCCCCAACTGCTGAAGCCCACGCGCTTAGAGCCTGTGCTCCGCAACAAGAGAAGCCACCGCAATGAGAAGCCCCCACTCGCCGCAACTAGAGAAAGCCTCCGTGCAGCAATGCAGACCCAACACAGCCCAAAATTAATTAATTAATTAATTAAGGGAAAAAAAAAGGCAGCACCTGGGGACTGGCAGACTGAGGCACCAAGTCTTACATCACGTCTACTTAGTATCCTGCATGTCAGGGCCATGCTGGACCTGGGGCTGCCCAGACAGAGTGGGGCCTGCATCACCCTTCCCAGGAGGGAGGGTGGAGGGAAACCCTGCATGACCTCTGAGGCCCTAAGAACCCCTGACTAAGGCTGAGCTCAATTTGAAACAGTGGGTGACCAGAGCAGACATTTCATTCGTCTATCAATGAGAATCCAGCACTGGAGGAGCAGCAAACAATGGCCTCGCTCAACCTTGACGCTAATCCTGACATGGACCCTAACCCTAAACTCTGATCCTGACCCTAAGCCCTGACCTAACCTTAGCCTAACCCGTACCCTAAACCTGTACCTTACCCTAACCCATGCTCTACCCGCATCCTACCTGTACCCCAATTCTCACCCATACCCTAACACCCACTCTAACACAGAACCCTAACACCCTGAGACCAAAACCATAAACCTTAACCAATAAGCAAAACCATAACCATAACCAAACCATAAAATATAGTCATTAACCATACCCATAAATAACTCATTAACCATAAAACTTAAACCATAACAGCAACCATAAACCATACACAGCCCCAACCCTCACACCAGCCCCAGCCCTAATGCTAACCCTCCAAACCACTTACACCAAGCCAAGTCTAATCAGATTATACAAATACATCTCGAAAAAGAAAACTGGGGAATACTCTGGTGGCCCAGTGGTTAGGACTCTGTGCTTTCACTGCCAAGGGCTCGGGTTCGATCCCTGACTGGGGAACTAAGATCCCACAAGCCATGGGACATGGCCAAAATAAATAAATAATTAAAATGAAATAAAACCACTATTTTAAAAAAGATTTTAAAAATAAAGGAAAAAAACAAGAAAACTACCCCAGTACAACTTACAAATATGAACGTAAAAATCTATCACACAATAATAGCAACATGAAACCAACAGAACTTTAAATGGATAATGCCATAAGCAAGTATCTCTACACCAGAAATTTCAGGTTGCTCAACATATGAAAAGTAAGCAATGTATTCAACCACAATAATGGTGTGAAGTAAAAACACATAATCATATCAATTAATGCAAAAAATCTACAATGAAAATCCAGTGTTATTTCATGAAAAACACTCAAGAAAGCAGGAATAAAAGGAAATTTGCTCAATATGGAAAAGGGTAGTACAAAAAGCCACAGCAAACATCATGCTCAACGTTAAAGACTGAAAGATTTACTCCTGAAATCAGGAACAGGGCCAGGAAGCTGGCCTTCATCACCGTTACTCAATAGTGTACTGGAAGTTCTACCCAGAATCTTGAGGAAAGAAAGAAAAGGCATCCATGGGTGAATGGAAAAATTAAAACCGTGTCTCTTCACAGAACATAGGTCACATCATCTTATATATAAGACTACCTATAATCAGCAAAGAAATTATTTGAGCTAATCAACTCATTAATAAGCAAAGTTATAGAACAAAATATCAATTCATGAAAATCTATCTTATATGCATACGCTGGCAAAAAATAATCTGAAAAAGAATTTATGAGAACAATTCCATTTTTAAGAATGTCAACATCAATATTTAGGAGTATATTTAATCAAGGGACGAGACTTGTTTTTATGTATGTAAAGTTGTATGTTTGAAATTACTGGAAAGTCAATTACTTTTCAAAACATCATGTATGTCAACAGCATGCCAGAAAAGCAGAGAAAACATCAAACTTCCATATAGAAGCCAAGCCTTACCCAGATCCAGTTCACCCAAAGTCCACATGTCATTTAGAGGCACTGTGGGAAGGTTATATTAGGAGCCGCTGTCCTCCGTGTTGTGGACGACCTGGATATGGTAGAAACAGTGGGATTTTTGAATTCCAATTTTCCACTTCATTCCACAATAAAACTATTAGAACTAATAAATCAATTCAGTAAAGTTGCAAAATCAATACACAGAGATCAGTTGCCTTTCTAAACACTAATAATGAACCATCAGAAAGAGAAACAAAGCAACCCTATTTACAACTGCATTCAAAAAGAACAAAATACCTGGGAATAAAGTCAACCAAGGAGGTGAAAGACCTGCACACTGAAAACTTGAAGACATTGATGAAGACATTGCAAAACACACCAATAAATGGAAAGATATCCTGTTCTCATGGAATGGAACAATTAATATTGTTAAAATATCCATGCTACCCAAAGCAGTGGACACAGTGAATGCAATCCCTCCCAAAATTCCATGGTATTTTCCCCCAAAATAGAGCAAATCCTCCTAATATCTGTGGGGAACCACAAAGGACCCCAAATAGCCAAAGAAACCCTGAAAAAAGAGAACGGGCTGGAGGCATCTCCCTCCCTGACGTCACACTCTCCTGAGAAGCTACAGTCACCAAAACAGTGTGGAACTGGCTCTAAACGGGCACAGGGACCAGAGGAACAGGCCAGAGAGACCAGAATTCAACCCACACGGACGGGGTCGGTGAATTTATGACACAGGGACCAAGGACACACCAAGGAGCACGACACGCCCCACGATAAATGGTGCTGGGAAAACTGGACGCCCCATAACTCACGCTGGCTACCCTGCACACAAACCTGACCAAACACCCAGCTTTCCACGCCAAGCCCTCCCTCGCTCACACGAAGACGGACCCCCTCAATGGTCAGTCGCCCACAGGAAGCTTCTCCCCACTTTTCCTCACCGTCTCTTCACCTTTTCCTCAGGCATCACCTGGGTCCTCAGGAAACCTAGTTCCCTAGTCAGCGTGGAGGCAGCCCCACTTTGTCCTGAAGCCGAAACCCCAGCGAGTCCTGAGGAGATGGAGACCGAGCTCTCAGCAGAGAAGCAGAGCCGGGCGTCCTACCTGAAGGCCCCCGCCCCCGCCCCCGCCCCCGCGCCTGAGGAGGCTCAACTCCTCTCAGCTGCCCTCACAATCGAGGTCCATGGAACGAGCATGCGCTGTGGGTCAGAGAGGCGAACTCAGCGCCACCCTGTGGTCAGTGCAGGAAGTGCAGGCCGCGCCTCCCTCACAGGTCACTGGAGGCAGCGTGCCCTACTGACAGGACTGCTGAATCCATTGAACTGGAAATTCAAACGAAAATGGAGTCTCTATCCCAAAAGTTTTCTAAAAGTAGTTAAGGAACAATTAATTGGAAACCATTTGGAATGAAGTGAATGTAGATGCAAACTTTACAACTTATACCAAATTCACTCAAAGTTATTCAGAGGCAAATTTTATTTTAGTTTATAATTTATGTTTGGCTGCATTGGGTCTTCGTTGCTGCATGTGGGCTTGCTCTAGTTGCGTCGAGCGGGGCTACTCTTCGTTGTGGTGCACGGGCTTCTCATTGCGGTGGCTTCTCTTGTGGGCGAGCACGGGCTCTAGGTGCGCAGGCTTCAGTAGTTGTGCCACGCAGGCTTGGTTGCTCTGCGGCATGTGGGAGCTTCCCGGACCAGGGCTCGAGCCCGTGTCCCCTGCATTGGCAGGCGGACTCTTAACCACTGCGTCACCAGGGAAGTCCCCACAGACAAACTTTAAATACAAAACTATTCAAGGGGCTTCCCTGGTGGCGCAGTGGTTGAGAATCTGCCTGCTAATGCAGGGGACACGGGTTCGAGCCCTGGTCTGGGAAGCTCCCACATGCCGCGGAGCAACTAGCCCCGTGAGCCACAACTCCTGAGCCTGCGCGTCTGGAGCCTGTGCTCCGCAACAAGAGAGGCCGCGATAGTGAGAGGCCCGCGCACCGCGATGAAGAGTGGCCCCCGCTTGCCACAACTAGAGAAAGCCTTCGCACAGAAACGAAGACCCAACACAGCCAAAAATAAATTAATTAATTCATCAATTAAAAAAGAAAGCTGTCTCTCAAATTTAACTTCCAGAATATATTCAGGAAAAACGCATACGCCCTTTTTGCCCAACCAAAGAAGCGGGCAATGCAAATCAACACTACAGAGAGGTATCACTTCGAATCAGAAAAAAGGACCATCCTCACAAAGGGTAAAAACCAGATATGCAGGACAAGGAGAGGAGAAAAGGGAGCCTTGTTACGCTGAAGGGGGGAATGTAAATTGCCAACGGCCACTCTGGAGAAGTGTGCTGTGTTTCCTGAAGCATCTAAAAAACAGAGCTACAAAGCATAGGGCGCTTCCACTCATGGGCCTATATGTCGGCAAAACCAAAATTCCACAGGATGCAGGTACCCCGTTTACTGCTGCTATGTTTACAACAGCCTCGACTTGGGTGCAACTTAATAGTCCTTGGAAGGAAAAAACGGTGAAAGAAAATTTGGTACTTAAGCACAACGGAATATTACTCAGCCCTGAAATCAATGAAATGAGGCCAGTTGCAGCAACTCAGGGGGACTTATGTATGGTCATTGAGAGTGAAATAAGTTAGACAGCAAGAGAAACTTATCATAAGATATCACTTATAAAGGGAATCTAAAAGTCGCCAACCATGAACTGAATTACAAACAGAACACCATCACACATTTACAAAACACACTTACGGCTGCTTAAGGGGAAAAGTGTGGTGCGGTGATGCATAAACCAGGAGGTTGAAATTGGCACAGATACCGTTCCATACGCCAATAATGTAATCGCCAAGACATACTCATGGTTCAAGGAACTGGACTCAGCACACTCTATTCACAGAAAAAACATATATCTGACTACTAGAAACTAGAAAAGAATTTATTGATGTCTCTCTGTAAGTGACTCAGGTGGATGTACAGCACCAAGAAACACAACATTGCAAATCAGCTACACCCCATTATGAAAATTAATTATAAAAAAAGAAAGACAGTGAGAGAGAGAGGAATTCTCACAAAATTCAATCAGGGGCTGTGATGCAACTGGACTGACCACATCTACACTCACAGCTCAATGGGACGTAAGGCTGGACACCCTAACCCTAAACCCTAACCCGAACCCTAACCCAACCCTAACCCTACCTTAACCGTAACCCTAACCCAACACTAACCCTAACCCTAAACCTAAACCCTAACCCTAACCCAACCCTACGCCTAACCCTAACCCCTAGCCCTAGCCCTAGCCCTAACCCTGACCCTAACCCCTAACCCTTAACCCCTAACCCCTAACCCTACCCAAGTTCACAAGTAAACTTCTCGCCCACCTGGAGAGAGCGATTTAATTTGAAAGAGTAAAGACACAATCAGCTCAGTAATTGGCCACGGGGGCTGCAGGGGCCAAGGCTAACCTGAGCTGGAGGAACGTGGGTGCCTGCCTGGATGCTCAGAGGCCAAGGGCTGTCCTGAGACCTGCTTGGACACCCGTGCAGATGGAACATAGGATCCGTCCAGTCCCAGGAGGGCCCCACCAGCCCTCACGAACGCAACACCAGACTTCCCTGGTGGCGCAGTGGTTAAGAATCCACCTGCCAATGCAGGGGACACGGGTTTGAGCCCTGGTCCGGGAAGATACCACATGCTGTGGAGCAACTAAGCCCGTGCACCACAACTACTGAGCCTGCGCTCTAGAACCCGCGAGCCCCAACTGCTGAAGCCCACGCGCTTAGAGCCTGTGCTCCGCAACAAGAGAAGCCACCGCAATGAGAAGCCCCCACTCGCCGCAACTAGAGAAAGCCTCCGTGCAGCAATGCAGACCCAACACAGCCCAAAATTAATTAATTAATTAATTAATTAAGGGAAAAAAAAAGGCAGCACCTGGGGACTGGCAGACTGAGGCACCAAGTCTTACATCACGTCTACTTAGTATCCTGCATGTCAGGGCCATGCTGGACCTGGGGCTGCCCAGACAGAGTGGGGCCTGCATCACCCTTCCCAGGAGGGAGGGTGGAGGGAAACCCTGCATGACCTCTGAGGCCCTAAGAACCCTTGACTAAGGCTGAGCTCAATTTGAAACAGTGGGTGACCAGAGCAGACATTTCATTCGTCTATCAATGAGAATCCAGCACTGGAGGAGCAGCAAACAATGGCCTCGCTCAACCTTGACGCTAATCCTGACATGGACCCTAACCCTAAACTCTGATCCTGACCCTAAGCCCTGACCTAACCTTAGCCTAACCCGTACCCTAAACCTGTACCTTACCCTAACCCATGCTCTACCCGCATCCTACCTGTACCCCAATTCTCACCCATACCCTAACACCCACTCTAACACAGAACCCTAACACCCTGAGACCAAAACCATAAACCTTAACCAATAAGCAAAACCATAACCATAACCAAACCATAAAATATAGTCATTAACCATACCCATAAATAACTCATTAACCATAAAACTTAAACCATAACAGCAACCATAAACCATACACAGCCCCAACCCTCACACCAGCCCCAGCCCTAATGCTAACCCTCCAAACCACTTACACCAAGCCAAGTCTAATCAGATTATACAAATACATCTCGAAAAAGAAAACTGGGGAATACTCTGGTGGCCCAGTGGTTAGGACTCTGTGCTTTCACTGCCAAGGGCTCGGGTTCGATCCCTGACTGGGGAACTAAGATCCCACAAGCCATGGGACGTGGCCAAAATAAATAAATAATTAAAATGAAATAAAACCACTATTTTAAAAAAGATTTTAAAAATAAAGGAAAAAAACAAGAAAACTACCCCAGTACAACTTACAAATATGAACGTAAAAATCTATCACACAATAATAGCAACATGAAACCAACAGAACTTTAAATGGATAATGCCATAAGCAAGTATCTCTACACCAGAAATTTCAGGTTGCTCAACATATGAAAAGTAAGCAATGTATTCAACCACAATAATGGTGTGAAGTAAAAACACATAATCATATCAATTAATGCAAAAAATCTACAATGAAAATCCAGTGTTATTTCATGAAAAACACTCAAGAAAGCAGGAATAAAAGGAAATTTGCTCAATATGGAAAAGGGTAGTACAAAAAGCCACAGCAAACATCATGCTCAACGTTAAAGACTGAAAGATTTACTCCTGAAATCAGGAACAGGGCCAGGAAGCTGGCCTTCATCACCGTTACTCAATAGTGTACTGGAAGTTCTACCCAGAATCTTGAGGAAAGAAAGAAAAGGCATCCATGGGTGAATGGAAAAATTAAAACCGTGTCTCTTCACAGAACATAGGTCACATCATCTTATATATAAGACTACCTATAATCAGCAAAGAAATTATTTGAGCTAATCAACTCATTAATAAGCAAAGTTATAGAACAAAATATCAATTCATGAAAATCTATCTTATATGCATACGCTGGCAAAAAATAATCTGAAAAAGAATTTATGAGAACAATTCCATTTTTAAGAATGTCAACATCAATATTTAGGAGTATATTTAATCAAGGGACGAGACTTGTTTTTATGTATGTAAAGTTGTATGTTTGAAATTACTGGAAAGTCAATTACTTTTCAAAACATCATGTATGTCAACAGCATGCCAGAAAAGCAGAGAAAACATCAAACTTCCATATAGAAGCCAAGCCTTACCCAGATCCAGTTCACCCAAAGTCCACATGTCATTTAGAGGCACTGTGGGAAGGTTATATTAGGAGCCGCTGTCCTCCGTGTTGTGGACGACCTGGATATGGTAGAAACAGTGGGATTTTTGAATTCCAATTTTCCACTTCATTCCACAATAAAACTATTAGAACTAATAAATCAATTCAGTAAAGTTGCAAAATCAACACACAGAGATCAGTTGCCTTTCTAAACACTAATAATGAACCATCAGAAAGAGAAACAAAGCAACCCTATTTACAACTGCATTCAAAAAGAACAAAATACCTGGGAATAAAGTCAACCAAGGAGGTGAAAGACCTGCACACTGAAAACTTGAAGACATTGATGAAGACATTGCAAAACACACCAATAAATGGAAAGATATCCTGTTCTCATGGAATGGAACAATTAATATTGTTAAAATATCCATGCTACCCAAAGCAGTGGACACAGTGAATGCAATCCCTCCCAAAATTCCATGGTATTTTCCCCCAAAATAGAGCAAATCCTCCTAATATCTGTGGGGAACCACAAAGGACCCCAAATAGCCAAAGAAACCCTGAAAAAAGAGAACGGGCTGGAGGCATCTCCCTCCCTGACGTCACACTCTCCTGAGAAGCTACAGTCACCAAAACAGTGTGGAACTGGCTCTAAACGGGCACAGGGACCAGAGGAACAGGCCAGAGAGACCAGAATTCAACCCACACGGACGGGGTCGGTGAATTTATGACACAGGGACCAAGGACACACCAAGGAGCACGACACGCCCCACGATAAATGGTGCTGGGAAAACTGGACGCCCCATAACTCACGCTGGCTACCCTGCACACAAACCTGACCAAACACCCAGCTTTCCACGCCAAGCCCTCCCTCGCTCACACGAAGACGGACCCCCTCAACGGTCAGTCGCCCACAGGAAGCTTCTCCCCACTTTTCCTCACCGTCTCTTCACCTTTTCCTCAGGCATCACCTGGGTCCTCAGGAAACCTAGTTCCCTAGTCAGCGTGGAGGCAGCCCCACTTTGTCCTGAAGCCGAAACCCCAGCGAGTCCTGAGGAGATGGAGACCGAGCTCTCAGCAGAGAAGCAGAGCCGGGCGTCCTACCTGAAGGCCCCCGCCCCCGCCCCCGCCCCCGCGCCTGAGGAGGCTCAACTCCTCTCAGCTGCCCTCACAATCGAGGTCCATGGAACGAGCATGCGCTGTGGGTCAGAGAGGCGAACTCGGCGCCACCCTGTGGTCAGTGCAGGAAGTGCAGGCCGCGCCTCCCTCACAGGTCACTGGAGGCAGCGTGCCCTACTGACAGGACTGCTGAATCCATTGAACTGGAAATTCAAACGAAAATGGAGTCTCTATCCCAAAAGTTTTCTAAAAGTAGTTAAGGAACAATTAATTGGAAACCATTTGGAATGAAGTGAATGTAGATGCAAACTTTACAACTTATACCAAATTCACTCAAAGTTATTCAGAGGCAAATTTTATTTTAGTTTATAATTTATGTTTGGCTGCATTGGGTCTTCGTTGCTGCATGTGGGCTTGCTCTAGTTGCGTCGAGCGGGGCTACTCTTCGTTGTGGTGCACGGGCTTCTCATTGCGGTGGCTTCTCTTGTGGGCGAGCACGGGCTCTAGGTGCGCAGGCTTCAGTAGTTGTGCCACGCAGGCTTGGTTGCTCTGCGGCATGTGGGAGCTTCCCGGACCAGGGCTCGAGCCCGTGTCCCCTGCATTGGCAGGCGGACTCTTAACCACTGCGTCACCAGGGAAGTCCCCACAGACAAACTTTAAATACAAAACTATTCAAGGGGCTTCCCTGGTGGCGCAGTGGTTGAGAATCTGCCTGCTAATGCAGGGGACACGGGTTCGAGCCCTGGTCTGGGAAGCTCCCACATGCCGCGGAGCAACTAGCCCCGTGAGCCACAACTCCTGAGCCTGCGCGTCTGGAGCCTGTGCTCCGCAACAAGAGAGGCCGCGATAGTGAGAGGCCCGCGCACCGCGATGAAGAGTGGCCCCCGCTTGCCACAACTAGAGAAAGCCTTCGCACAGAAACGAAGACCCAACACAGCCAAAAATAAATTAATTAATTCATCAATTAAAAAAGAAAGCTGTCTCTCAAATTTAACTTCCAGAATATATTCAGGAAAAACGCATACGCCCTTTTTGCCCAACCAAAGAAGCGGGCAATGCAAATCAACACTACAGAGAGGTATCACTTCGAATCAGAAAAAAGGACCATCCTCACAAAGGGTAAAAACCAGATATGCAGGACAAGGAGAGGAGAAAAGGGAGCCTTGTTACGCTGAAGGGGGGAATGTAAATTGCCAACGGCCACTCTGGAGAAGTGTGCTGTGTTTCCTGAAGCATCTAAAAAACAGAGCTACAAAGCATAGGGCGCTTCCACTCATGGGCCTATATGTCGGCAAAACCAAAATTCCACAGGATGCAGGTACCCCGTTTACTGCTGCTATGTTTACAACAGCCTCGACTTGGGTGCAACTTAATAGTCCTTGGAAGGAAAAAACGGTGAAAGAAAATTTGGTACTTAAGCACAACGGAATATTACTCAGCCCTGAAATCAATGAAATGAGGCCAGTTGCAGCAACTCAGGGGGACTTATGTATGGTCATTGAGAGTGAAATAAGTTAGACAGCAAGAGAAACTTATCATAAGATATCACTTATAAAGGGAATCTAAAAGTCGCCAACCATGAACTGAATTACAAACAGAACACCATCACACATTTACAAAACACACTTACGGCTGCTTAAGGGGAAAAGTGTGGTGCGGTGATGCATAAACCAGGAGGTTGAAATTGGCACAGATACCGTTCCATACGCCAATAATGTAATCGCCAAGACATACTCATGGTTCAAGGAACTGGACTCAGCACACTCTATTCACAGAAAAAACATATATCTGACTACTAGAAACTAGAAAAGAATTTATTGATGTCTCTCTGTAAGTGACTCAGGTGGATGTACAGCACCAAGAAACACAACATTGCAAATCAGCTACACCCCATTATGAAAATTAATTATAAAAAAAGAAAGACAGTGAGAGAGAGAGGAATTCTCACAAAATTCAATCAGGGGCTGTGATGCAACTGGACTGACCACATCTACACTCACAGCTCAATGGGACGTAAGGCTGGACACCCTAACCCTAAACCCTAACCCGAACCCTAACCCAACCCTAACCCTACCTTAACCGTAACCCTAACCCAACACTAACCCTAACCCTAAACCTAAACCCTAACCCTAACCCAACCCTACGCCTAACCCTAACCCCTAGCCCTAGCCCTAGCCCTAACCCTGACCCTAACCCCTAACCCTTAACCCCTAACCCCTAACCCTACCCAAGTTCACAAGTAAACTTCTCGCCCACCTGGAGAGAGCGATTTAATTTGAAAGAGTAAAGACACAATCAGCTCAGTAATTGGCCACGGGGGCTGCAGGGGCCAAGGCTAACCTGAGCTGGAGGAACGTGGGTGCCTGCCTGGATGCTCAGAGGCCAAGGGCTGTCCTGAGACCTGCTTGGACACCCGTGCAGATGGAACATAGGATCCGTCCAGTCCCAGGAGGGCCCCACCAGCCCTCACGAACGCAACACCAGACTTCCCTGGTGGCGCAGTGGTTAAGAATCCACCTGCCAATGCAGGGGACACGGGTTTGAGCCCTGGTCCGGGAAGATCCCACATGCTGTGGAGCAACTAAGCCCGTGCACCACAACTACTGAGCCTGCGCTCTAGAACCCGCGAGCCCCAACTGCTGAAGCCCACGCGCTTAGAGCCTGTGCTCCGCAACAAGAGAAGCCACCGCAATGAGAAGCCCCCGCTCGCCGCAACTAGAGAAAGCCTCCGTGCAGCAATGCAGACCCAACACAGCCCAAAATTAATTAATTAATTAATTAAGGGAAAAAAAAAGGCAGCACCTGGGGACTGGCAGACTGAGGCACCAAGTCTTACATCACGTCTACTTAGTATCCTGCATGTCAGGGCCATGCTGGACCTGGGGCTGCCCAGACAGAGTGGGGCCTGCATCACCCTTCCCAGGAGGGAGGGTGGAGGGAAACCCTGCATGACCTCTGAGGCCCTAAGAACCCCTGACTAAGGCTGAGCTCAATTTGAAACAGTGGGTGACCAGAGCAGACATTTCATTCGTCTATCAATGAGAATCCAGCACTGGAGGAGCAGCAAACAATGGCCTCGCTCAACCTTGACGCTAATCCTGACATGGACCCTAACCCTAAACTCTGATCCTGACCCTAAGCCCTGACCTAACCTTAGCCTAACCCGTACCCTAAACCTGTACCTTACCCTAACCCATGCTCTACCCGCATCCTACCTGTACCCCAATTCTCACCCATACCCTAACACCCACTCTAACACAGAACCCTAACACCCTGAGACCAAAACCATAAACCTTAACCAATAAGCAAAACCATAACCATAACCAAACCATAAAATATAGTCATTAACCATACCCATAAATAACTCATTAACCATAAAACTTAAACCATAACAGCAACCATAAACCATACACAGCCCCAACCCTCACACCAGCCCCAGCCCTAATGCTAACCCTCCAAACCACTTACACCAAGCCAAGTCTAATCAGATTATACAAATACATCTCGAAAAAGAAAACTGGGGAATACTCTGGTGGCCCAGTGGTTAGGACTCTGTGCTTTCACTGCCAAGGGCTCGGGTTCGATCCCTGACTGGGGAACTAAGATCCCACAAGCCATGGGACGTGGCCAAAATAAATAAATAATTAAAATGAAATAAAACCACTATTTTAAAAAAGATTTTAAAAATAAAGGAAAAAAACAAGAAAACTACCCCAGTACAACTTACAAATATGAACGTAAAAATCTATCACACAATAATAGCAACATGAAACCAACAGAACTTTAAATGGATAATGCCATAAGCAAGTATCTCTACACCAGAAATTTCAGGTTGCTCAACATATGAAAAGTAAGCAATGTATTCAACCACAATAATGGTGTGAAGTAAAAACACATAATCATATCAATTAATGCAAAACATCTACAATGAAAATCCAGTGTTATTTCATGAAAAACACTCAAGAAAGCAGGAATAAAAGGAAATTTGCTCAATATGGAAAAGGGTAGTACAAAAAGCCACAGCAAACATCATGCTCAACGTTAAAGACTGAAAGATTTACTCCTGAAATCAGGAACAGGGCCAGGAAGCTGGCCTTCATCACCGTTACTCAATAGTGTACTGGAAGTTCTACCCAGAATCTTGAGGAAAGAAAGAAAAGGCATCCATGGGTGAATGGAAAAATTAAAACCGTGTCTCTTCACAGAACATAGGTCACATCATCTTATATATAAGACTACCTATAATCAGCAAAGAAATTATTTGAGCTAATCAACTCATTAATAAGCAAAGTTATAGAACAAAATATCAATTCATGAAAATCTATCTTATATGCATACGCTGGCAAAAAATAATCTGAAAAAGAATTTATGAGAACAATTCCATTTTTAAGAATGTCAACATCAATATTTAGGAGTATATTTAATCAAGGGACGAGACTTGTTTTTATGTATGTAAAGTTGTATGTTTGAAATTACTGGAAAGTCAATTACTTTTCAAAACATCATGTATGTCAACAGCATGCCAGAAAAGCAGAGAAAACATCAAACTTCCATATAGAAGCCAAGCCTTACCCAGATCCAGTTCACCCAAAGTCCACATGTCATTTAGAGGCACTGTGGGAAGGTTATATTAGGAGCCGCTGTCCTCCGTGTTGTGGACGACCTGGATATGGTAGAAACAGTGGGATTTTTGAATTCCAATTTTCCACTTCATTCCACAATAAAACTATTAGAACTAATAAATCAATTCAGTAAAGTTGCAAAATCAATACACAGAGATCAGTTGCCTTTCTAAACACTAATAATGAACCATCAGAAAGAGAAACAAAGCAACCCTATTTACAACTGCATTCAAAAAGAACAAAATACCTGGGAATAAAGTCAACCAAGGAGGTGAAAGACCTGCACACTGAAAACTTGAAGACATTGATGAAGACATTGAAAGACACACCAATAAATGGAAAGATATCCTGTTCTCATGGAATGGAACAATTAATATTGTTAAAATATCCATGCTACCCAAAGCAGTGGACACAGTGAATGCAATCCCTCCCAAAATTCCATGGTATTTTCCCCCAAAATAGAGCAAATCCTCCTAATATCTGTGGGGAACCACAAAGGACCCCAAATAGCCAAAGAAACCCTGAAAAAAGAGAACGGGCTGGAGGCATCTCCCTCCCTGACGTCACACTCTCCTGAGAAGCTACAGTCACCAAAACAGTGTGGAACTGGCTCTAAACGGGCACAGGGACCAGAGGAACAGGCCAGAGAGACCAGAATTCAACCCACACGGACGGGGTCGGTGAATTTATGACACAGGGACCAAGGACACACCAAGGAGCACGACACGCCCCACGATAAATGGTGCTGGGAAAACTGGACGCCCCATAACTCACGCTGGCTACCCTGCACACAAACCTGACCAAACACCCAGCTTTCCACGCCAAGCCCTCCCTCGCTCACACGAAGACGGACCCCCTCAACGGTCAGTCGCCCACAGGAAGCTTCTCCCCACTTTTCCTCACCGTCTCTTCACCTTTTCCTCAGGCATCACCTGGGTCCTCAGGAAACCTAGTTCCCTAGTCAGCGTGGAGGCAGCCCCACTTTGTCCTGAAGCCGAAACCCCAGCGAGTCCTGAGGAGATGGAGACCGAGCTCTCAGCAGAGAAGCAGAGCCGGGCGTCCTACCTGAAGGCCCCCGCCCCCGCCCCCGCCCCCGCGCCTGAGGAGGCTCAACTCCTCTCAGCTGCCCTCACAATCGAGGTCCATGGAACGAGCATGCGCTGTGGGTCAGAGAGGCGAACTCGGCGCCACCCTGTGGTCAGTGCAGGAAGTGCAGGCCGCGCCTCCCTCACAGGTCACTGGAGGCAGCGTGCCCTACTGACAGGACTGCTGAATCCATTGAACTGGAAATTCAAACGAAAATGGAGTCTCTATCCCAAAAGTTTTCTAAAAGTAGTTAAGGAACAATTAATTGGAAACCATTTGGAATGAAGTGAATGTAGATGCAAACTTTACAACTTATACCAAATTCACTCAAAGTTATTCAGAGGCAAATTTTATTTTAGTTTATAATTTATGTTTGGCTGCATTGGGTCTTCGTTGCTGCATGTGGGCTTGCTCTAGTTGCGTCGAGCGGGGCTACTCTTCGTTGTGGTGCACGGGCTTCTCATTGCGGTGGCTTCTCTTGTGGGCGAGCACGGGCTCTAGGTGCGCAGGCTTCAGTAGTTGTGCCACGCAGGCTTGGTTGCTCTGCGGCATGTGGGAGCTTCCCGGACCAGGGCTCGAGCCCGTGTCCCCTGCATTGGCAGGCGGACTCTTAACCACTGCGTCACCAGGGAAGTCCCCACAGACAAACTTTAAATACAAAACTATTCAAGGGGCTTCCCTGGTGGCGCAGTGGTTGAGAATCTGCCTGCTAATGCAGGGGACACGGGTTCGAGCCCTGGTCTGGGAAGCTCCCACATGCCGCGGAGCAACTAGCCCCGTGAGCCACAACTCCTGAGCCTGCGCGTCTGGAGCCTGTGCTCCGCAACAAGAGAGGCCGCGATAGTGAGAGGCCCGCGCACCGCGATGAAGAGTGGCCCCCGCTTGCCACAACTAGAGAAAGCCTTCGCACAGAAACGAAGACCCAACACAGCCAAAAATAAATTAATTAATTCATCAATTAAAAAAGAAAGCTGTCTCTCAAATTTAACTTCCAGAATATATTCAGGAAAAACGCATACGCCCTTTTTGCCCAACCAAAGAAGCGGGCAATGCAAATCAACACTACAGAGAGGTATCACTTCGAATCAGAAAAAAGGACCATCCTCACAAAGGGTAAAAACCAGATATGCAGGACAAGGAGAGGAGAAAAGGGAGCCTTGTTACGCTGAAGGGGGGAATGTAAATTGCCAACGGCCACTCTGGAGAAGTGTGCTGTGTTTCCTGAAGCATCTAAAAAACAGAGCTACAAAGCATAGGGCGCTTCCACTCATGGGCCTATATGTCGGCAAAACCAAAATTCCACAGGATGCAGGTACCCCGTTTACTGCTGCTATGTTTACAACAGCCTCGACTTGGGTGCAACTTAATAGTCCTTGGAAGGAAAAAACGGTGAAAGAAAATTTGGTACTTAAGCACAACGGAATATTACTCAGCCCTGAAATCAATGAAATGAGGCCAGTTGCAGCAACTCAGGGGGACTTATGTATGGTCATTGAGAGTGAAATAAGTTAGACAGCAAGAGAAACTTATCATAAGATATCACTTATAAAGGGAATCTAAAAGTCGCCAACCATGAACTGAATTACAAACAGAACACCATCACACATTTACAAAACACACTTACGGCTGCTTAAGGGGAAAAGTGTGGTGCGGTGATGCATAAACCAGGAGGTTGAAATTGGCACAGATACCGTTCCATACGCCAATAATGTAATCGCCAAGACATACTCATGGTTCAAGGAACTGGACTCAGCACACTCTATTCACAGAAAAAACATATATCTGACTACTAGAAACTAGAAAAGAATTTATTGATGTCTCTCTGTAAGTGACTCAGGTGGATGTACAGCACCAAGAAACACAACATTGCAAATCAGCTACACCCCATTATGAAAATTAATTATAAAAAAAGAAAGACAGTGAGAGAGAGAGGAATTCTCACAAAATTCAATCAGGGGCTGTGATGCAACTGGACTGACCACATCTACACTCACAGCTCAATGGGACGTAAGGCTGGACACCCTAACCCTAAACCCTAACCCGAACCCTAACCCAACCCTAACCCTACCTTAACCGTAACCCTAACCCAACACTAACCCTAACCCTAAACCTAAACCCTAACCCTAACCCAACCCTACGCCTAACCCTAACCCCTAGCCCTAGCCCTAGCCCTAACCCTGACCCTAACCCCTAACCCTTAACCCCTAACCCCTAACCCTACCCAAGTTCACAAGTAAACTTCTCGCCCACCTGGAGAGAGCGATTTAATTTGAAAGAGTAAAGACACAATCAGCTCAGTAATTGGCCACGGGGGCTGCAGGGGCCAAGGCTAACCTGAGCTGGAGGAACGTGGGTGCCTGCCTGGATGCTCAGAGGCCAAGGGCTGTCCTGAGACCTGCTTGGACACCCGTGCAGATGGAACATAGGATCCGTCCAGTCCCAGGAGGGCCCCACCAGCCCTCACGAACGCAACACCAGACTTCCCTGGTGGCGCAGTGGTTAAGAATCCACCTGCCAATGCAGGGGACACGGGTTTGAGCCCTGGTCCGGGAAGATCCCACATGCTGTGGAGCAACTAAGCCCGTGCACCACAACTACTGAGCCTGCGCTCTAGAACCCGCGAGCCCCAACTGCTGAAGCCCACGCGCTTAGAGCCTGTGCTCCGCAACAAGAGAAGCCACCGCAATGAGAAGCCCCCGCTCGCCGCAACTAGAGAAAGCCTCCGTGCAGCAATGCAGACCCAACACAGCCCAAAATTAATTAATTAATTAATTAAGGGAAAAAAAAAGGCAGCACCTGGGGACTGGCAGACTGAGGCACCAAGTCTTACATCACGTCTACTTAGTATCCTGCATGTCAGGGCCATGCTGGACCTGGGGCTGCCCAGACAGAGTGGGGCCTGCATCACCCTTCCCAGGAGGGAGGGTGGAGGGAAACCCTGCATGACCTCTGAGGCCCTAAGAACCCCTGACTAAGGCTGAGCTCAATTTGAAACAGTGGGTGACCAGAGCAGACATTTCATTCGTCTATCAATGAGAATCCAGCACTGGAGGAGCAGCAAACAATGGCCTCGCTCAACCTTGACGCTAATCCTGACATGGACCCTAACCCTAAACTCTGATCCTGACCCTAAGCCCTGACCTAACCTTAGCCTAACCCGTACCCTAAACCTGTACCTTACCCTAACCCATGCTCTACCCGCATCCTACCTGTACCCCAATTCTCACCCATACCCTAACACCCACTCTAACACAGAACCCTAACACCCTGAGACCAAAACCATAAACCTTAACCAATAAGCAAAACCATAACCATAACCAAACCATAAAATATAGTCATTAACCATACCCATAAATAACTCATTAACCATAAAACTTAAACCATAACAGCAACCATAAACCATACACAGCCCCAACCCTCACACCAGCCCCAGCCCTAATGCTAACCCTCCAAACCACTTACACCAAGCCAAGTCTAATCAGATTATACAAATACATCTCGAAAAAGAAAACTGGGGAATACTCTGGTGGCCCAGTGGTTAGGACTCTGTGCTTTCACTGCCAAGGGCTCGGGTTCGATCCCTGACTGGGGAACTAAGATCCCACAAGCCATGGGACGTGGCCAAAATAAATAAATAATTAAAATGAAATAAAACCACTATTTTAAAAAAGATTTTAAAAATAAAGGAAAAAAACAAGAAAACTACCCCAGTACAACTTACAAATATGAACGTAAAAATCTATCACACAATAATAGCAACATGAAACCAACAGAACTTTAAATGGATAATGCCATAAGCAAGTATCTCTACACCAGAAATTTCAGGTTGCTCAACATATGAAAAGTAAGCAATGTATTCAACCACAATAATGGTGTGAAGTAAAAACACATAATCATATCAATTAATGCAAAACATCTACAATGAAAATCCAGTGTTATTTCATGAAAAACACTCAAGAAAGCAGGAATAAAAGGAAATTTGCTCAATATGGAAAAGGGTAGTACAAAAAGCCACAGCAAACATCATGCTCAACGTTAAAGACTGAAAGATTTACTCCTGAAATCAGGAACAGGGCCAGGAAGCTGGCCTTCATCACCGTTACTCAATAGTGTACTGGAAGTTCTACCCAGAATCTTGAGGAAAGAAAGAAAAGGCATCCATGGGTGAATGGAAAAATTAAAACCGTGTCTCTTCACAGAACATAGGTCACATCATCTTATATATAAGACTACCTATAATCAGCAAAGAAATTATTTGAGCTAATCAACTCATTAATAAGCAAAGTTATAGAACAAAATATCAATTCATGAAAATCTATCTTATATGCATACGCTGGCAAAAAATAATCTGAAAAAGAATTTATGAGAACAATTCCATTTTTAAGAATGTCAACATCAATATTTAGGAGTATATTTAATCAAGGGACGAGACTTGTTTTTATGTATGTAAAGTTGTATGTTTGAAATTACTGGAAAGTCAATTACTTTTCAAAACATCATGTATGTCAACAGCATGCCAGAAAAGCAGAGAAAACATCAAACTTCCATATAGAAGCCAAGCCTTACCCAGATCCAGTTCACCCAAAGTCCACATGTCATTTAGAGGCACTGTGGGAAGGTTATATTAGGAGCCGCTGTCCTCCGTGTTGTGGACGACCTGGATATGGTAGAAACAGTGGGATTTTTGAATTCCAATTTTCCACTTCATTCCACAAAAAAACTATTAGAACTAATAAATCAATTCAGTAAAGTTGCAAAATCAATACACAGAGATCAGTTGCCTTTCTAAACACTAATAATGAACCATCAGAAAGAGAAACAAAGCAACCCTATTTACAACTGCATTCAAAAAGAACAAAATACCTGGGAATAAAGTCAACCAAGGAGGTGAAAGACCTGCACACTGAAAACTTGAAGACATTGAGGAAGACATTGCAAAACACACCAATAAATGGAAAGATATCCTGTTCTCATGGAATGGAACAATTAATATTGTTAAAATATCCATGCTACCCAAAGCAGTGGACACAGTGAATGCAATCCCTCCCAAAATTCCATGGTATTTTCCCCCAAAATAGAGCAAATCCTCCTAATATCTGTGGGGAACCACAAAGGACCCCAAATAGCCAAAGAAACCCTGAAAAAAGAGAATGGGCTGGAGGCATCTCC